>NC_059220.1:10848015-10993015 GCF_020615455.1 Coregonus clupeaformis | reverse complement strand
CAATGCGTATGCATAAGCTCTAATATGCATATGGGTGTTTTGAATTAATCATCACCTTAGAAAGCGCTGTCCATTTCGTTGTGTTAGGCTTTGAAACAACATCCACAAGGACCATGTTTTCCACTCAGTTTCAACAGGAAGGCCAAAAAGATAATCAAGGACAACTCCCATCTGAGCCACTGCCTGTTCACCCCGCTATCATCCAGAAGGCGAGGTCAGTACAGGTGCATCAAAGCTGGGACCGAGAGACTGAAAAACAGCTTCTATCTCAAGGCCATCAGACTGTTAAACAGCCATCACTAGTACAGAGAGGCTGCTGCCTACATACAGACTTGAAAATCACTGACCACTTTAATAAAGGGAACACTAGTCACTTTAATAATGCCACTTTAATAATGTTTACATATCTTGCATTACCCATCTCATATGTATATACTGTATTCTATACTATCTATTGCATCTTAGCCTATGCCACTCTGATAATGACATTGCTCATCCATATATTTACATGTTCTTATTCCATTCCTTTACTTAGATTTGTGTGTATTAGGTTTTTGTTGTGGAACTGTTAGATATTACTTGCTAGATATTGCTGCACTGTCGGAACTAGAAGCACAAGCATTTCGCTAACCATGTGTATGTGACATTACATTTGATTTGATTTGACCTGTTGTTGAACTTCTTTCTTGAAATTGATCAATCACAGTGAGGTGAGTTTTAAAAGAACAGTAATGTTTTGATGATAAGTGTTTGATATGATTTTCGATTGCACTTGCATTGATGTCAGAGTGGTTAAAGAGACAATAGAGCACTGAGTACCAGGCCATTAGCAAGTGGGTACTACCAACGCATATCCAGAGTGCATAAGAGGATGTTACCATGACTCAATGGTCACATGGAATTTGACTGTGGTCATGACTCATGACTGCCGGTGTTGCGGTGTCACCACAACAGCCCTATGTACCTGTATGTCAAAGTGGTTGTATGACAGAGTGGTTGTTTGACAGAGTGGTTGTTTGACAGAGTGGTTGTATGACAGAGTGGTTGTATGACAGAGTGGTTGTTTGACAGAGTGGTTGTTTGACAGAGTGGTTGTATGACAGAGTGGTTGTTTGACAGAGTGGTTGTATGACAGAGTGGTTGTTTGACAGAGTGGTTGTTTGACAGAGTGGTTGTTTGACAGAGTGGTTGTATGACAGAGTGGTTGTTTGACAGAGTGGTTGTTTGACAGAGTGGTTGTTTGACAGAGTGGTTGTATGACAGCGTGGTTGTTTGACAGAGTGGTTGTTTGACAAAGTGGTTGTATGACAGAGTGGTTGTTTGACAGAGTGGTTGTATGACAGAGTGGTTGTATGACAGAGTGGTTGTTTGACAGAGTGGTTGTATGACAGAGTGGTTGTTTGACAGAGTGGTTGTATGACAGAGTGGTTGTATGACAGAGTGGTTGTTTGACAGAGTGGTTGTATGACAGAGTGGTTGTATGACAGAGTGGTTGTATGACAGAGTGGTTGTTTGACAGAGTGGTTGTTTGACAGAGTGGTTGTATGACAGAGTGGTTGTATGACAGAGTGGTTGTTTGACAGAGTGGTTGTATGACAGAGTGGTTGTATGACAGAGTGGTTGTTTGACAGAGTGGTTGTATGACAGAGTGGTTGTTTGACTGAGTGGTTGTATGTCAGAGAGGTTGTATGACAGAGTGGTTGTTTGACAGAGTGGTTGTATGACAGAGTGGTTGTATGACAGAGTGGTTGTTTGACAGAGTGGTTGTTTGACAGAGTGGTTGTATGACAGAGTGGTTGTTTGACAGAGTGGTTGTTTGACAGAGTGGTTGTATGACAGAGTGGTTGTTTGACAGAGTGGTTGTATGACAGTGTGGTTGTTTGACAGAGTGGTTGTATGACAGAGTGGTTGAAGGATGCCCTCCCTGCTAGGGCCTCCAGACACCTGATACCAGTGGTGCCTACTGCCAGTGGTGCCTACTGCCTATGTGTGTCTGTCCTGGCACCCCTTATTTATACAGTCTCTGGTCTGACCTAGGGATTTACACTACAGAAAGCAAGGGCACATGATGCACACAGATCATGTGGGTTACTCTCTTTATATGATAGCATTGTGTTGAGCCTGATTCCAGGGGCCATATGTAGCTTCTCAGAGTAGGAGTGCTGATCTGGGATCAGGTCCCCCTCTTTATGCAATCTTATTAATTGTGATCTAAAATAAATCTGTACGCCTACTCTGAGACTGTTGATAAATACAGCCCCAAATAGGAAAACCACAGCAACAAGAACAGGGAGGCAAAGAAAAAGCTACACTCAGGAATTAAGGCAGCCAAACAGCAGTACAAAGTCAGGCTAGAGCAGCAGTTCTCCAGCAACGGCTGCTTGTCTGTCTGGAAAGGACTAAAACACATTACCAACTACAAACCAAAAGCTCCCCCGGCAGCAGATGACCCCTCACTGCCAAATAAACTAAACAAGCTTCACTGTAGATTTGACTCACAAAGGCCTTTCAATCACAAGGACAATACCCCCCACATCCCCTTCCTTGCCACTTCCCTCCCTCCCCCATTCCGTTCCAGGTTTATTTTTTTTATATATTTTTTTACATTTTAGTCATTTAGCAGACGCTCTTATCCAGAGCGACTTACAGTTAGTGAGTGCATACATTTTTCATACTGGCCCCCCGTGGGAATCAAACCCACAACCCTGGCGTTGCAAACGCCATGCTCTACCAACTGAGCTACACGGGTAGAGGAGGTTCCTCTCTCCTCTACCTCTCTGCCATCCCAGGAACCCCCCACCCTCCCTCCCCCAGCCTGTCCAAGACTGCCCTCTCCCTTCCCCCAGCCTGTCCAAGGCTGCCCTCTCCCTTCCCCCAGCCTGTCCAAGGCTGCCCTCTCCCTTCCCCCAGCCTGTCCAAGGCTGCCCTCTCCTTCCTCAGCCTGTCCAAGGCTGCCCTCTCCCTTCCCCCAGCCTGTCCAAGGCTGCCCTCTCCCTTCCCCCAGCCTGTCCAAGGCTGCCCTCTCCCTTCCCCCAGCCTGTCCAAGGCTGCCCTCTCCCTTCCCCCAGCCCTTGTCATCACAGAGCAGGAGGTCAACAGACTCTTTAGAAAACAGAACAGCAGGAAGGCTGCTGGCCCAGATAAGATCTCTCCATGCAGCCACACTTAAGCGCTGTGCTAACCAGCTCTCCCTGGTTTTCACAGACATATTCAACCAGTCACTAGAGCAATGCACTGTTCCTGCCTGTTTCAAATCTTCCATCATTGTTCCAGTCCCGAAAAAAACAAAAGATGTCCTGCCTGAACGACTACAGACCTGTAGCGCTCACCTCGGTCATCATGAAAACCTTTGAGCTCCTGGTACTGTCTCATCTCAAAACCAGCACTCCCTCGACCCACTGCAATTCACCTACAGATCGAACAGATTTGTGGACGATGCTGTCAACATGGGCCTTCACTACATCCTCAAACAGCTCGATAACCCAAAGATATACAGTATACAAGGATATTGTTTGTGGACTTAAGCTGTTTGTTCAACACCATCATCCCAGAACTGCTACAATACAAACTCTCCCAGCTGAACATGTTTAGCTCCATCTGTCAGTGGATCACTGACTTCCTGACCAAAAACCTCGATCCTGACTAGTCTCCCAGTCCCTGCCGCTGAAAAAGATCCCCACAGCATGATGCTGCCACCACCATGCTTCACCGTAGGGATGGTGCCGGGTTTCCTCCAGACGTGACGCTTGGCATTCAGGTCAAAGAGTTCAATATTGGTTTCATCAGACCAGAGAATCTTGTTTCTCATGGTCTGAGAGTCCTTTAGGTGCCTTTTGGCAAATTCCAAGCGGGCAGTCATGTGCCTTTTACTGAGGAGTAGCTTCCGTCTGGCCACTCTACCATAAAGGCCTGATTGTTGGAGTGCTGCAGAGATGGTTGTCCTTCTGGAAGGTTCCCCCATCTCCACAGAGGAACTCTGGAGCTCTGTCAGAGTGACCATCAGGTTCTTGGTCAACTCCCTGACCAAGGCCCTTCTCCCTTGATTACTCAGTTTAGCCAGGCGGCCAGCTCTAAGAAGGATGAAGGACACAGTGTTCTTGGTGACCATCAACACTGCAGACATTTTTTGGTACCCTTCCCCAGATCTGTGCCTCGACACAATCCTGTCTCGGAGCTCTACAGACAATTCCTTCCATGGTAATACTCGATACACCAGCACCAGAAGGACACAAGGTAGGTTTTAGGAGTAGCAGAGGTACTCTAGCTCTCTATCTTGTTCTATAATGCCACACTGTCTAACTCACTTTTCTCTCCTTTCTCCCTCTCAGACCTGCATTTCTCCTCCACTAGATAAAAATAGAGGGATGGTAATCATGGTGTAATGGGTGTGATTGAACAGGGGACCTCTTGCACGCCAAACCAACCATTAGACCAAGAGGAAATCCTTGTGGTCTCAAGGTGATATTTGGGCGTAAAGCTCTCAGGCACGACTACCTCATCACGAAGACGTGGTGATTCCAAATCACCTCTACTACAATGGCAACCACAGTCCCTCCGCCAGTGCCTCTGACGGTCTTGTCTCGCTGGTACCTGTACGCCATCCACGGCTACTTCTGTGAGGTCATGTTCACCGCCGCCTGGGAGTTTGTGGTCAACCGCGACTGGAAGTTCCCTGGTGTTACCAGTGTGTGGGCTCTGTTCATCTACGGGACCTGCATCCTCATCATGGAGCACATGTACCTGGCCCTCCGAGCTCTCCACTGCCCCCTGCTGCTGCGATGCCTCATCTATACCCTGGGGATGTACATCTGGGAGTTCAGTACAGGGCTATTGTTGACCCAGTTTGGGGCATGTCCCTGGGATTATTCCCATTTTCAGTATAACTTCATGGGGTTGATCACGGCAGAGTACGCCCTGCCATGGTTCTGTGCGTCGTTCATGATGGAGCGACTGGTTATACGTAACACACTGCGGCTAAGGATGGACACGGACGGAACAGAGGGCGTCAAGTCTGATGCAGGCGTGGGAGGAGATGGGGGAGGAGATGGGGTAGGAGGGGGGAGGAGAGAATGGGGTGAACGAGGAGGTACAGAGGTCAACGGTTTCCTGAAAGTGGACTGAGGACGGAGCAAAGAACACTGAGGGCCGGTTTTAAAAACACTGATAAAACTAATCCTGGACTAAAAAGCCTTCTCAATGGATAATGTCAATGGATAGTGCTTTTTAGTCCAGGCTTAATCTGTGTCCAGGAAGCGGTCCCTGAATCGTAAATCTTCCCTTTAGGAAATGTACACTTTATTTTATTTTTTATTTAACAACATTCAAAGTACTATAGTTATGTAGCTTCAGGTTGCAATCTGAAGTAAATTCTGTATTGACTTCAAATTTGACTGGGTCCTAAAGCAATGCAATAGCTTCAATTCATTTTCATGTGGAGAATGTTTTTCGACAGTTAGTGACAGTTAGTGATAGAGTTCTGTATGCACTGTAGTCTGTTTCAAAAGGCTATTGATTTAGAGTAGCATACAGCTCAGTTAGGTGTACTCTTATAATGTACTGTATTGCACATGCCCTAACCTGCTGTATGAATGATGTCTCAGGTACCTACATTAATTGTGTGCAATTTCTACTGTATTACTGTTCTTCCAAATGAAAGAGAAATCCTAAATCAGGAATTCTATGTTCAGAATCAGAATCATGGCAATGTCTAGATCAGGGCTCTCCAACCCTGTTCCTGGAGAGCTATCCTGTAGGTTTTCACTCCAACCCAGTTCCTGGAGAGCTATCCTCCTGTAGGTTTTCACTCCAACCCCATTTGTAACATACCTGATTCAGTTTCTCAATCAGCTAATTATTAGAGTCAGGTGCGGTAGATTAGGGTTGGAGTGAAAACCTACAGGACAGTAGCTCTCCAGGAACAGGGTTGGAGTGAAAACCTACAGGACGGTAGCGCTCCAGGAAAAGGGTTGGAGTACCCTGGTCTACATGTAACGACGTGCATGTGATGTCGTCATTCACTGTGAGTCAAGGTTGTTGTCAGCGTCACATTAATAGAGATACTGCCACCTAGCGGATTTGATAAGATACTGCACCTGAAATCCAGTAGCTGGTGCGAGATTTGGTTCTGGGTTCCTTCAGAGATTATATTGGCACCGAGAACGACCATAAGATGTGACAAGACAGCACAAACAGATGTGGGACCATATAAATAGATTCACATTCTACTTCTGTGTGTGGGACAACCAGGCTACCTCAAACAACGCCGATTCAAAAGCAATAGATCAACAATGCAAAGCGATGACTATTATCGTTTTATTTTTAATCGCTTTGGTGCTATTTTCACAAGTACGTGGTGCATTTTCAAAACTCTTAGTACAAAACTCCAAACTGTAACCCACTTGTAACGCAGCGAGTCTCATATTCAAAAAGTTGTATTGTGCATTCATTTCATTTATTGATTTATTCACCAAAACACAACAATGATATCTTCTCAATTTAGTTATTTTAACAACCAGTTAATCAATAGTAAAAAATGCTAAATACAAGATTAAAAATTGCCCTTTGAATGTAACATGCTACTGTACTGTAAATTACAGTACATTTCACTGTTTTCACATTACACTTGCACTACCCATTAAAATGAACTGAACCTCAAATTTCCATAATTTCTATACCATGTGTGATCAAAGGTGTGATAATTGAAGACATCTTTCACAATCATTGATGCAAAAAATAAATAAATTGTTCAGATATCATTACAACATACTGTAGGTATACTCTAATCAAATGGAACAAATGAAAGGAATGAAAGAAAGAAACAATATTTAGCAGGCATTAGTTTGCATCAAGGCTGTCTTGAGCATTTGGCCATAGGTTCATATCGACATGTCAGTAAATGTCCTCATTGTTCATGCTCGTGGGGAAAAACCGTTTGGCATGGTGAATCTAAGCCTGACATGGGGCGGCAGGTAGCTTAGTGGTTAAGAGCGTAGTGCCAGTAACCGAAAGGTCACTGGTTCTAATCCCCGATCCGACTAGGTGAAAAATCTGTCGATGTGCCCTTGAGCAAGGCACTTAACTGTAATTGCTCCTGTAAGTCGCTCTGGATAAGAGCGTCTGCTAAATGACTAAAATGTAAATGTAATAGGCCTGGATTTGATGTCACTGCATGCCTCATCCATGGCCTGAAGGAGGGTGGTACGCTCCTGGGGATGGCAATCATACATATTTTACCTGTATTGTGTTTTGCAGTATTGTATTGTACTTATGTATTGTAGTGGTCCTGTACGTGGCTCAGTTCATAAGAGCATGGCACTAGCAACACCAGAGTTGTGGGTTCGATTCCCACTGGGGTCACATATGAAAATGTTTGGACTCACTGTTGTCACTTTGGATAAAAACGTCTGCTACGTAAATGGCATATATTACAGTTACAATGCAATTTTACTACTGAAGCGGTGTGAAAAAATAACCCAGCAACTTCATTCTGGACACATGTTTACTGAATAGGGGATGCATTTGTTACATACAGCACATCTCTGATGTTGTCAATATCAGAGTTTTTAAAACCTACTGTGAAGTTAAATCCTAATAGTCATCATCATAATAGTGCATTACAGTATACTGTATATCATACTTTATGTGTTTCTACTTTACAGACATTATGTATACATCATTATGTACAGTAGTTCTCAAAATCTGTAATAGACAAACCAGTTTCAAATCTATAGGTTTACCAAACAGTAAAGTGATTATCAATTAAGAGCAGTCGGATTAAGTGATAGTAAAATGCATTTTAACAAATGAGACGAGAATAATATAAAAAGTGATGTGAGCATTGCATTGTGAAACGAAATGACTTTATATGAACATATATTGCAATGCGAAAGATGTATTTCTAGATGAAAAACAGATTGTTTGGTGAAAAAGTGACTGTATGATTATGTGTGTTGTACCTAGTCAATTGAAAATTAACTTATAGTTTTGAAACAACTGCCTTTTTTATGATCTGTTTTGAGTTTTGTACTGAGTGTTGTGAAAATGTACCACATACTTGTGAAAATTGCACCAAAGATATTAGAAAAAAAATGTAATCCCTGACTGGATATTTGAGTGTAATTTACAACTACAGGTATGTGTAAGTAGGCCTCGAACACTGGGAGCAGCTAATGTCTTTATATAAGAATTCCACTGCTTGGATGATACAATTATAGTCATGAAAATGTACAAGCCACAGTAATTAAATATGCAATGGAAAGTGTGTGTGTGTGTGTCTGTTGCATGTTTAGTGATGGTGAGGGAGAGGCTGATCTCTCACCACATAAACCTAAGACTTATTAGTATGCATGTAACAAAGTTATTGTCAGGTGTAATTTTTCCCAAACTTTGTTTTCTTGGTTTGACAAACAAAAATGTAATAATGAAATACTGTACTGTATTATATCACACATTTTAACGATGTATTGTGTATAGTTTGGGGAATAAATATATTTATTTGACCATAAAATATGTTGTTGCGCTTTGGTGGTTTCAGGCTGGGTATCTGTAAAGCACTCTGTGACAACTGCTGATTTCAAAAGGGCTTTATAAAATATATTTGATTGATTTATGTTTCTTGTGAGTTGGGTAAATAACCACTTCGCTTCAGATGAGGGGCGCTCTATGCCAGCCAAGTAATTTCATTTGAGTTTTTTTTTTTTTTATCGCTTTGGCACTACTTTGTGGTACATTTTCACAACTCTTAGAACAAAACCATTGATTCAAAATATACGTTTGTGAAATGTAATGAGAACATTAGTTTAATCACCAAAACACAACATAATGATATATTTTCAATTTAGTCGTTTTAAACGACCAGTTAATCCAATAGCAAACAATGCAAGCAAGATACATGTTTCAAATCGCCCTTAGAAGTGCTGATAGTAATATGCTACAGTACTGTAAATTACAGTAGATTACCCAGTTTTCACATTACGCAATACACTTACATTACCCAACAAAATTGACAGGAAATCTATCATTTCCATAATATCTATCCAATGTGTAATCAAAGGTGTGATCAATGAAGACGTCCTCTACAATCATTCATGCAACAACAAATAAAACATTTTATTTTTCAGATATATTTGCAACATAGGTGTACTATCTGTAATCAAATTTAAATGAAATGTGCAGCGTGGTAGGATCCAAGTAATGGCCTACGTCCTACCACACCATCTTCAGAGATAGCTGCGCACATGGAGATGTTTCCCGAACGTTGGACGGTCGCCCGTTGGCGGATGAGGTTCTGCGCACGGCGCCGAGTTTTGGCCAGGTTGAAGCCCGCTTCATCAACAAAGATATACTTGTCATGGTTCACAGCAGCATCAAGCACCATCACCCTCTAAAAATATATTTTGGTTAGTTATTTTTTACAGTATAGTTATTGTGAAGTAGCATGTGCATCAAATAGTGACAGTAATACAGTATATAGTGCTGTAGCTGAACATACTCGGGCCACAGTTGTTTCACCCGTTCGTTGTTTCTCTCAAAAGGCACCAGGTAAATGTGTTTCATAGATACCTGGTGCCTCTTCAAAAGGCGGGCGATTGTTGGTAGGCTGATGGATGCCAAATTGGCAAAGGTGTCATCGTTCTCCTCAATGGCTGCTGAAGACTGCTGAACAATTAATCAAATGGCTACCAGAACTATTTCTTTTTTTACACTGCTGCTACTCGCTGATTGTTATCTATGCATAATCACTTTACCCCTACCTACATCTACATATTACCTCAATTACCTCGACTAACCTGTACCCCCGCACATTGACTCGGTACTGGTACCTCCTGTATATAGCCTCGTTATTGTTATTTTATAGTGTTATTTTTTTTACTTTAGTTTATTTAGCAAATATTTTCTTAACTCTATTTTCTTAAAACTGCATTGTTGGTTAAGGGCTTGTAAGTAAGCATTTCACTGTAAGGTCTACACCTGTTGTATTCGGCGCATGTGACAAATGACAATTGATTTGATTTGATTTGGCCTGCTTTATTCCGGACAGCCCTATGTCATTCCTGGACCTCACCATTTCCACCACTGCCCACTCCTGCTGGTCGGTCAGCACACAGCCACAGCTACCACCATGGGGTCTTCTGTCAGTTCTGAGGTAGAACAGAGTATACTGTCAATAAAACATGCTGTAAGAATACGGTAACATCTTTTGTGAATTTACATGAATTACAATATGTAATTTACTGTAAATGTAATGGTAAAGCATAGTGCATATCCTGCAGACTTACCAGTTTTCTTGTCGGAATGTTCTCATGATCGAATTGACAGCTGATCTTTTCAGATGAACTAATCTGTCAGGCCTTTTTACCACATGGTCAACGACGATGGCCCAGACTTCATTAGACACAACAGTTCCCTGCCGTCTGCCTCCCTCTCTCTGAGACCCATGCCCAACTCTTTGACCTCTTTGATGGGGCCCATGCCCACCTCTTTAAAGGCCCCTTGTCCACAAGCTCTTTGATTTCTTCCTCTCCCTTGCTGTCTATCCTGCTCCATGTTTAAAGAAATTGCAAGTGTTCACACACATCTTTTTATATTGTGACCAATTGTGGAATCAATTAGCAATAATGAGTAGTCATTATGTATGTTATCATGTATCATACATGTAATTGAGATGTTTATACTTTACAAACACACATTTTATTTCTGTAGTTCTCAAAATCCATATATAGTAGACAAACTAGTTTCAAATCTATAGGTTTACCAAACGTTTAAGTGATTAACCATTAAGCACAGTTGGATTAAGTGATGGTCAAATGTATTTAAACAAATGAGAAGAGAATCATATGAAAAGTATTGTGAGCATTGCATTGTGAAAGGCAATTACTTTATATGAAAGGTATTTCTAGATGAAAGGCTGATTAGGTTTGGTGAAAAAGCTACTGTGTGATTTTGTGTGTTGTACTTAATCAATTGAAAATGTGCTTAAAGTTTTGAAAAAACCCCAGCCTTTTTGATTATCTGTTTTGAGTTTTGTACTAAAAGTTGTGAAATTTTACCACATACTTGTGAAAATAGTACCAACACGATAAAAAACAACAACCTGTAAAACAGATGTGAAGCAGGATAAATGGGAAATTCATATTTCCTCGGCTCAAATCCTGCGGTCATTTAGGAAGTAAACAAATCAGTTATCCTACCTACCTAGATGATGAACTTTACAAATAAGAGCCCGCCCATTTCTCATTCTCACCCACCTGAAGCTGCGCAGTGTTACAGTGCAGTAACATTGTTCTGCCACATGGTGTCGCTCTTTCCCTACAAATGAGATCAGTGGGGTTGTCTTGTCAGAGCCAGCTGCATGTTGGGTTTCGGAACACACAGGGATAATAGTTTTATTTAGGTCTACAGTCTAGGCCCACTGTTCAATTCCAAAAATAGTTGTAGTTTGTAAACAAAAATGGTTCTAGTTTAAAAAAAGAATCCAAAGTACGCCTAGGCATAGTTACTGTAGTAACTTGACGGCTACAAGGGCAAAACGCAAAAATCTGAACATTCACACACCTTGGTCTAATAATACATGAGCTAAAGCGAAAGCTCTATACCAGACCAGCCAACCGACCAATAAGAGCAAATGGCTTAAATATCACCTTAAAACGAGATAGCCTACAATAAACATTTATTTTACATAAAAAAAAGGTAATTGGTAATAGTACAATGCATTTTAATTAGTACAAAACGTAATATGATGTCACTGACATTTCAGAATGAATTATCCCAAACAATGGGCGCTCATCTAGGCCTACGCGGGTAAAGTGGGCATGAGACGTGCGTGTGCTCTCCAGAACACGAGACCCTCAAACTGGTGAGTAGCCTAGACCAGGGGTTCCCAAACGTTTTCACTCAGCATTGGTAGGTAGCCTAGACCAGGGGTTCCCAAACGTTTTCACTCAGCATTGGTAGGTAGCCTAGACCAGGGGTTCCCAAACGTTTTCACTCAGCATTGGGGAACATCCCGCGCCCTCCCTGCGCGTGCACGTCTATTTCAATGGGCACAGCACTGTTCATGACACGAATTGTTCACACGTCTCTTGTTGGCGGAGAGGACATTTAGCAGGTTGAAAGTTTATTTCCTGCAATTCTACACATTTTGTCATGGGGTGCAGAGAAAATGTGGCAGTTTTAAAGCTCATTTTCTTACAATTCTATACATTTTGCCATGTCTAATGTGTATTCATGTGATATTTGAGTGACTCGAACATTACTACAAAGGCTATGGGCTAAAAAACCTAGCTAAAAAACGTTAGCTGAAATGGGCTAGTTAATCTGGACATTTCTGACAAGTTATAAATAGCTCTCTAAGGTATGCAATGACTGACATGACAAGAGGAATACTGATGATGCACTACCCAATTTCGAAATTTCACCTTGTGCATTCTACTATTACAAGTTTCAAGAGTAAGTTGAAGGCTGCTGGGGCGGCAGGTAGTGTTGGTGAAACCATACAGGAGAGGAAGTTCAGAACCAACGACGCTAGACGGAGAGGAATATATTTAAGCAAAAGGCAGTTTATTAAACACAGAGATAGCTGGTACTGCTCAAGCTACATGCATGGGCCCAATGCATGGACCCATTTCAGTTGCCTCTTATGGAGACAGTTGAGAAGGGACCAAAAACAGAGTTTTCAGCATTACTTTATACAATGCAACACAAAGGAAGGGGTCCTTCTTCTAGTCCCTTGATTGGTTCCGGAGGCGTAGGAGGCGGGTCTGCTCTGTCCAGAGTAGAAGCCCCATTTTGTGCACGGCAGAGTCCTCTGCCCTAGGCACCCGACCAGTAGAAAAAAGTGCAGTGTGTGTGTGTGCGTAACTCGTGAGGCATGAGGATGAGTGTGCGTATGCATGGAGATGTGTGTGTGAATGTGTGTATGTTCTCAAAGGAAAGTCTCGTGGGGAGCAACCAGATTGTGGCCTGTGGCGTGGGAGTTGTCCTTGAGAAGATATTGGCTCTGTCCATTGTTCTTGCATAGGAACAGCATTGATTGAAAACAAGCTCCTAACATTAAAATGGGTCATGCACAAGATTTTAGTCAGACCAAGCTATAACATTTTAATATTTACTACGACAGTAGCTTAGTGGTTAAGAGCGTTGTGGCAGTAAGTGAAAGGTTGCTGGTTCTAATCCCTGAGCAGACTAGGTGAAAAATCTGTCAATGTGCCCTTGAGCAAGGCACTTAACCCTAATTGCTCCTGTAAGTCGCTCTGGATAAGAGCGTCTGCTAAATGACTAAAATGTATTCTAAGTTGAATGCACCAATTTGTAAGTCGCTCTGGATAAGAGTGTCTGCTAAATGACTAAAGAAAAAAAGGCTTGACTGAGTTCCTTAAAAAAAAGGAGCTCAGTCAGGTTGGGAACCACTGGCCTAGGCCTAGATATGGCAAATTGAACAGTGTTTTTTTAGGAAAATAAGAGACGTAATGCCTCGGTCTAAGCATGAACGTAAAGAATCAATATCGCTAACTAATACAGATGCAAACTCTCATTTGAACATGAATAAATACACACATTTAATTACATGTGATGGCGCGAGATAGACAATAGGCCTATGGGGAATGCATCAGCGGTACTCTAAAATGGATGTTAGGCGCAAGCACAAACAGAAACATCAGTTACCATACATATCACATGTTTAGTTGGGCCTTTAAGACAATTTCCTATCTTTCACTTCATATTCACAAACATTTATTTTCTTATCTTTTTAAAATCTCAATGACAACACGGCCTTGAAGGCATTTGTTCTTAATCTCTTCCTTTCACTGCATCCCTCACCTTTTTTGTGTCTGTCAGAAACCCATACTAGTGTGTGTTTGTGTGTGTGTGTTTAAGCCTGGATCTAGGTCAATTACTTATCTTGACAAATCCTTTAAGTGCCAGTTGTTGGCCCCTGGGCGCTGGGCTTGGCCCTCAGTTCAGTCACAGCCCTGCCAGTAGAGATGTGAGCTCACCTGAATCACAGGTGAGGTGAGAGAGGATGTGTCCTCTCTGCCACTGAAGACACAAACACACACACGCACACACACACACAGACACACGCACACGTGCACACATGCACACACACACTAGTCAGGCCCCACCCTCTTTCACCTGTACCTCCTCCAACCACAGTCCAGCACAAATATGGAAAGTTGGTGTTATCCAGCTGTAACAATGGAAGCCACTTTCCCAGGAGCAACTGTATTTGTCTTTCAACCTTGTGTGTGTGTTGTGGTTTGTTTCTTTGTGGACTTCTTTGTGTTCTTCTTGGCTAGTTTCCAATTGAGTCAAGCATCAAGGAGGAAGTAGCCGCAGTGTTACTAGAGCACCTTCCCTTCCCACAGCACATGTGGTTTGTAAAGGCATGAAGAGAATGGGGACGGGTGGAGGCGTATGGGGACGGGTGGAGGAGTATGGGGACGGGTGGAGGAGTATGGAGACGGGTGGAGGAGGATGGAGACGGGTGGAGGCGTATGGGGACGGGTGGAGGCGTATGGGGACGGGTGGAGGCGTATGGGGACGGGTGGAAGCGTATGGGGACGGGTGGAGGAGTATGGGGACGGGTGGAGGAGTATGGAGACGGGTGGAGGCGTATGGGGACGGGTGGAGGCTGGAGGCGTATGGGGATGGGTGGAGGCATATGGGGACGGGTGGAGGCGTATGGGGACGGGTGGAGGGTGGTATAAGGGCGGGGATGGGGGTGGTATAAGGGCAGGGGTGGAGGTGGTATAAGGGTAGGGATATTTTGTATTTGTATTTGTATTTATTACGGATCCCCATTAGCGGCTGCCAAGGCAGCAGCTACTCTTCCTGGGGTCCAATCACAATTTACATACAATAAAACAATACATAACACATCACATTATTACACACTACTCTACCATAACCTATTTACAATGCAAAATCAATAATACAGCAAAATAACAATATTAAAATGTGTGTGTTAGCATGTGTTTGCGAATGTTGTGTGTGTCCCTGTGTGTGTGTGTGTGTGTGTGTCTCTACACAGTCCGCACTGTTCCATAAAGTGTAGTTTTATCTGTTTATTAAATCAGATTTTACTGCTTGACTGAGTTACATGATGTGTAATAGAGTTCCATGGAGTCATGGCTCTATGTAGTACTGTGCGTTTCCCGTAGTCTGTTCTGGACTTGGGGACTGTGAAGAGACCTCTGGTGGCATGTCTTGTGGGGTATGCATGGGTGTCCGAGCTGTGTGCCAGCATTCCAAACAGACAGTGCGGTGCATTCAGCTTGTCTACACCTCTTAAAAAAACAAGCAGTGATGAAGTCAATCTCTCTTCCACTCTAAGCCAGGAGTGACTAACATGCATGTCATTAATGTTAGTTCTCTGTGTACTTTTAAGGGCCAGCCATGCTGCCCTGTTCTGAGCCAACTACAATTTTCCCAAGTCCCTCCTTCTGGCACCTGACCACACTACTGAACAGTAGTCTAGGTGCGACAAAACTAGGGCCTGTAGGACCTGCCTTGTTGATAGTGCTGTTAAGAAGGGTGGGGGTGGTATAAGGGCAGGGTGGGGGGGTATGAGGTTGTATAAGCCGTAGACAGTGGCAGTGTGTGTGCATGCCTGCTTGCGTGTGTGTGTGTCTAGTGAAGACCTATGGAAAACTAGGACTCATTGAGTCACTCTTTCCCCATCTGGTCCGCTTGGCAAACTGAACTGGGTCTCTCCTCCTCCAGCCTGGTTTAGACTGTACAGAAGGCCAGGGTGTGCGTTATAGATTACACTTACTCTGGGAGTTTGACTGTAGCGTAGTTCCTGCAATTGAATGACCAAAAGTGCCCTCTAGTGGCCTCATGAGTGGAACGCTATTAATATTTTTCATAATTTCATAATTCATAAACATTATTTAAAAAAAACAGCAAAAAATCTGGTGTTTCTATGTGAAACGGTTTTGTTATATTTCAGTCTTCTGTGATGTATATAAAGTGCAATATTGGGATGCAAACTCAAAATTGAATACATTTCAACTCTAGATCTGACATGCTACCGGTGTCTTCTTTTTAAAAAAAGCCCATAACCATGTGTGTGAGGGGTATACTTTTGTTAAAAATTAGATTGGTTTAAGACTACCAAGAAACACTCTGTGTGACCATGATTTAGCCCACTGCAGTAAAAGGTTAACAGTTTTCTGGCGGGTGAGTGACCTTTCTGAGCATATTTCTCTATAAAATACATAATCGGTACTCTATATTTGGCTCCCAACACCTGAAGAAGGCACTGCGTGCTAAAACCTGGGTTAGGCTTATTACAGTCAATTGTTGGGAACATATGTAGAGTGTGCAACCTACCTACTACAGTCAATTGTTGGGAGCATATTTAAAGTGTGCAATTTACACACTACAGTCAATTGTTGGGAGCATATTTAGAGTGTGCAACTTACCCACTACAGTCAATTGTTGGGAGCATATTTAGAGTGTGCAACTTACCTACTACAGTCAATTGTTGGGAGCATATTTAGAGTGTGCAACTTACCCACTACAGTCAATTGTTGGGAGCATATTTAGAGTGTGCAACTTACCTACTACAGTCAATTGTTGGGAGCATATTTGGGTGTGCAACTTACCTACTACAGTCAATTGTTGGGAGCATATTTAGAGTGTGCAACTTACCCAATACAGTAAATTGTTGGGAGCATATTTAGAGTGTGTAACTTACCCAATACAGTCAATTGTTGGGAGCATATTTAGAGTGTGCAACTTATTCACTACAGTCAATTGTTTGGAGTATATTTAGTGTGTGCAACTTACCCGCTACAGTCAATTGTTGGCATCATATTTAGAGTGTGCAACTTATTCACTACAGTCAATTGTTTGGATTATATTTAGTGTGTGCAATTTACCCACTACATTCAATTGTTGGGAGCATATTTAGAGTGTGCAACTTACCCACCACAGTCAATTGTTGGGAGCATATTTAGAGTGTGCAACTTGCCCACTACAGTCAATTGTTGGGAGCATATTTAGAGTGTGCAACTTACCCGCTACAGTCAATTGTTGGGAGCATATTTAGAGTGTGCAACTTACCTACTACAGTCAATTGTTGGGAGCATATTTAGAGTGTGCAACTTACCTACTACAGTCAACTGTTGGGAGCATATTTAGAGTGTGCAATTTACCTACTACAGTCAATTGTTGGGAGCATATTTGGGTGTGCAACTTACCTACTACAGTCAATTGTTGGGAGCATATTTAGAGTGTGCAACTTACCCAATACAGCCAATTGTTGTGAGCATATTTACATTGTGCAACTTACACACTACAGTCAATTGTTGGGTGCATATTTATAGTGTGCAACTTACCCAACACAGTCAATTGTTGGGAGCATATTTAGAGTGTGCAACTTGCCCACTACAGTCAATTGTTGGGAGCATATTTAGAGTGTGCAACTTACCTACTACAGTCAATTGTTGGGAGCATATTTAGAGTGTGCAACTTACCCACTACAGTAAATTGTTGGGAGCATACAGTGGGGAGAACAAGTATTTGATACACTGCTGAATTTGCAGGTTTTCCTACTTACAAAGCATGTAGAGGTCTGTAATTTTTATCATAGGTACACTTCAACTGTGAGAGACGGAATCTAAAACAACAATCCAGATAATCACATTGTATGATTTTTAAGTAATTAATTTGCATTTTATTGCATGACATAAGTATTTGATACATCAGAAAAGCAGAACTTAATATTTGTTACAGAAACCTTTGTTTGCAATTACAGAGATCATACGTTTCCTGTAGGTCTTGACCAGGTTTGCACACACTGCAGCATGGATTTTGGCCCACTCCTCCATACAGACCTTCTCCAGATCCTTCAGGTTTCGGGGCTGTCGCTGAGCAATACGGAATTTCAGCTCCCTCCAAAGATTTTCTATTGGGTTCAGGTTTGGAGACTGGCTAGGCCACTCCAGGACCTTGAGATGCTTCTTACGGAGCCACTCCTTAGTTGCCCTGGCTGTGTGTTTCAGGTCGTTGTCATGCTGGAAGACCCAGCCACGACCCATCTTCAATGCTCTTACTGAGGGAAGGAGGTCTTGCGATACATGGCCCCATCCATCCTCCCCTCAATACGGTGCAGTCGTCCTGTCCCCTTTGCAGAAAAGCATCCCCAAAGAATGATGTTTACACCTCCATGCTTCACGGTTGGGATGGTGTTCTTGGGGTTGTACTCATCCTTCTTCTTCCTTCAAACACGGCGAGTGGAGTTTAGACCAAAAAGCTCTATTTTTGTCTCGTCAGACCACGTGACCTTCTCCCATTCCTCCTCTGGATCATCCAGATGGTCATTGGCAAACTTCAGACGGGCCTGGACATGCGCTGGCTTGAGCAGGGGGACCTTGAGTGCGCTGCAGGATTTTAATCCATGACGGCGTAGTGTGTTACTAATGGTTTTCTTTGAGACTGTGGTCCCAGCTCTCTTCAGGTCATTGACCAGGTCCTGCCGTGTAGTTATTGGCTGATCCCTCACCTTCCTCATGATCATTGATGTCCCACGAGGTGAGATCTTGCATGGAGCCCCCAGACCGAGGGTGATTGACCGTCATCTTGAACTTCTTCCATTTTCTAATAATTGCGCCAACAGTTGTTGCCTTCTCACCAAGCTGCTTGCCTATTATCCTGTAGCCCATCCCAGCCTTGTGCAGGTCTACAATTTTATCCCTGATGTCCTTACACAGCTCTCTGGTCTTGGCCATTGTGGAGAGGTTGGAGTCTGTTTGATTGAGTGTGTGGACAGGTGTCTTTTATACAGGTAACGAGTTCAAACAGGTGCAGTTAATACAGGTAATGAGTGGAGAACAGGAGGGCTTCTTAAAGAAAAACTAACAGGTCTGTGAGAGACGGAATTCTTACTGGTTGGTAGGTGATCAAATACTTATGTCATGCAATAAAATGCAAATTAATTACTTAAAAATCATACAATGTGATTTTCTGGATTTTTGTTTTAGATTCCGTCTCTCACAGTTGAAGTGTACCTATGATAAAAATTACAGACCTCTACATGCTTTGTAAGTAGGAAAACCTGCAAATTCAGCAGTTTATCAAATACTTGTTCTCCCCACTGTATTTAGAGTGTGCAACTTTCTTTCGTTCTTTTTATGGTGTTTACTTTTGGGTGTGCGCACATTTCAACGGTTTCCGTAATTAAATGTTTTGCAACAGCGTGCACTAATGAGTCCAGCCCTTATAATATAATACATGTTCTTTCTTGCATTCGTGCATCCGCCTTTGTGCTCGACCTCAACAGACCTGAACCTCAACCAAGCTGTATGTTTAGTTGGCAACCCTCATCTGTCGATGCCAAAATAAACGCACAGGTTCTCTGTGCTATGTTTGATGTTGGCAGTTTGAAATGGTGGACATTTGGTCTTCCAGTCCGCTCACCACACACACACACACACACACACACACACACACACACACACACACACACACACACACACACACACACACACTCTAGTAGGTTGTGGCCGTTATGTAAACGGTTGTGTGGCATGTTCTTATCTCCCGGCAAGCTTTGCATAACGAGATGCAGCACCACAGCAGAGTGGATGTTTCCCACGCTGCTTTGCATTGTTGTACACATATGTGTTTAATGCTAAACAGAGAGTTGTCCCATGATGCTGAAGATAAGAATTGTAACAATTTCCCTCTCCCTCAAATGTGTTGTCATTGTCTTATTGAATTGTGCCAAACGAGTACGTGGTGACAGGTCTCACAATACAGTTGTATCTTCTTCAGAGTATACTGTATATATGCTTCATATGTACAGTTGAAGTCGGACGTTTACATACACTTAGGTTGGAGTCATTAAAACTTGTTTTTCAACCACTCCACACATTTCTTGTTAACAAACTATAGTTTTGGCAAGTCGGTTAGGACATCTACTTTGTGCATGACACAAGTAATTTTTTCCAACAATTGTTTACAGACAGATTGTTTCACTTATAATTCACTGTATCACAATTCCAGTGGGACAGAAGTTTACATACACTAAGTTCACTGCCTTTAAACAGCTTGGAAAATTCCAGAAAATGATGTTGTGGCTTTAGAAGCTTCTGATAGGCTAATTGACATAATTTGAGTCAATTGGAGGTTGTACCTGTGGATGTATTTCAAGGCCTACCTTCAAACTCAGTGCCTCTTTGCTTGACATCATGGGAAAATCAAAATAAATCAGCCAACACCTCAGAAAGAAAATTGTAGACCTCCACAAGTTTGGTTCATCCTTGGGAGCAATTTCCAAACGCCTGAAGGTACCACGTTCATCTGTACAAACAATAGTACACAAGTATAAACACCATGGGACCACGCAGCCGTCATACCGCTCAGGAAGGAGACGCGTTCTGTCTCCTAGAGATGAACGTACTTTGGTGCGAAAAGTGCAAATCAATCCCAGAACAACAGCAAAGGACCTTGTGAAGATGCTGGAGGAAACAGGTACAAAAGTATCTATACTCACAGTAAAATTAGGCCTATATTGACATAACCTGAAAGGCCGCTCAGCAAGGAAGAAGCCACTGCTCCAAAACCGCCATAAAAAAGCCAGACTACGGTTTGCAATTGCACATGGGGACAAAGATCATACTTTTTTGAGAAATATCCTCTGGTCTGATGAAACCAAAATAGAACTGTTTGGCCATATTGACCATCGTTATGTTTGGAGGAAAAAGGGGAATGCTTGCAAGCCGAAGAACACCATCCCAACCGTGAATCACGGGTTTGGCAGCATCATGCTGTGGGGGTGCTTTGCTGCAGGAGGGACTGGTGCACTTCACAAAATATATGGCATCATGAGGAAGGAAAATTATGTGGATATATTGAAGCAACATCTCAAGACATCAGTCAGGAAGTTAAAGCTTGGTCGCCAATTGGTCTTCCAAATGGACAATGACCCCAAGCATACTTCCAAAGTTGTGGCAAAATGGCTTAAGGACAACAAAATCAAGGTATTGGAGTGGCCATCACAAAGCCCTGACCTCAATCCTATAGAAAATGTGTTGGCAGAACTGAAAAAGCGTGTGCAAGCAAGGAGGCCTACAAACCTGACTCAGTTACACCAGCTCTGTCAGGAGGAATGGGCCAAAATTCACCCAACTTATTGTGGGAAGCTTGTGGAAGGCTACCCGAAATGTTTGACCCAAGTTAAACAATTTAAAGGCAATGCTACCAAATACTAATTGAGTGTATGTAAACTTCTGACCCACTGGGAATGTGATGAAAGAAATAAAAGCTGAAATAAATAATTCTCTCTACTATTATTCTGACATTACACATTCTTAAAATAAAGTGGTGATCCTAACTGACCTAAGACAGGGAATTTTTACTAGGATTAAATGTTAGGAATTGTGAAAAACTTAGTTTAAATGTATTTGGCTAAGGTGTATGTAAACTTCTGACTTCAACTGTATAGGCTACATGTGCTGTGAAGGTAACAGCATTATCCTGCCCAGGCCACAACAGACAAGAAGGCTAAGGTAGGATGTCTACTAGTGTGTTTCAAGCTAACAGGATGGAGCTTTGTTCTCAATCACAACCAGCTGTGATATTGTACTGGTAGTGTTTCAGTGAGCAAGCTGAAAGAAATGGTACTAAAGCTTTTCATGCTTTCATGCTTATTGTGGTCGGTTTGATCATGGGAGTATGGTGTCTGTATATTAAATGGAAAATATATGACGACAGTTCAAGTGGAACTGATCTAGGCCTGTACTCAAAGGATAACTTGCCAAACAGTCATGTGTGCCACCAACAACCTTTTCAAATTGTATCACACCTTTGCCCAGATTCAAATTCAACAAGCTTTATTTGTACAGTAAATATTAGTGTTCTAATCCATAAGTGTGTTTGACGCTACCGAATAACACATATGCAAATCTGTCTGTCTGTCTGTCTGTCTGTCTCTCTCTCTCTCTCTCTCTCTCTCTCTCTCTCTCTCTCTCTCTCCTTCTCTCTCTCTCTCAATAGTACAGCTACTTTCCTCTCCAGGTAGTATACACACACACACACAGACACACACACACCGAGAGAGACACACACACAGACACACACCCCTGCTCCAACCCCCGGACCGCAGGAGAAGCAGCAATCATTAATTTTAATAACTGCTCTTATTTTCTCTCCTGCCAGAAACCATTAATATAATTCACGCTCTGTCAAGTACCTGGAGAGCTGTGTGTCTGTGTGTGTGTGTGTGAGTGTGTGGAGGTGTTTGAGGGCTGAACTAGTGCGGCCCTTTCAACAAGCTGGCCCTCATTCATTGGCCAGCACCTCTCCACTCCTCTAGAGTCTAGAGACAGACTGAATGAGTGTGTGTGTGTGTGTGTGTGTGTGTGTGTGTGTGTGTGTGTGTGTGTGTGTGTGTACCTGTGCATGTGTGTATGTGTGTGCAGCAAGATCTCACGGTTTGACTGCAGTATTCAACGTTTGTCCAATGGTTGAGTTTAGGCTTCAATTCCGAATGGTTAAGGTAAGGCTTAAAGGGATAGTTTGGAATTTTGGCAATGAAGCGCTTTATCTACTTCCCCAGAGTCAGTTGAAATCATGAATACAATTTTTATGTCTCTGCATGAAGTTTGAAGGAAGTTGCTATCTAGCGTTTGCGCAATTGCTAACTAGTGTTAGTGCAATGACTGGAAGTCTATGGGAACAGCTAGCATGCTAGCTTTTCCTGTAGACTTCCAGTCATTGAGCTAACACTAGTTAGCATTGGCTCGCGAAACAACCTGACTCTGGGGAAGTAGATAAAGGGCTTCATTGCCAAAATCCCAAACTATCCCTTTAAGGTTTGGGATAGGTTTAAAACAAAACGTTGAATATCGCCTTGGATCTCGAGTGACCTGGCAGGTGTGAATGTCTCTCCTGCTATAGATATCTGTCCTCTCCCCTCTGGTTCTTCCGATGTAACTAGGTTTTGGGCAATACTTCTAATGCTTCACCCGCCACCCTGCTCTAATGCCAGCCAGATATCAGTCAGTCACCCTGGCCTGTGGCCCCAGTTTGCTTAATGTCTTTACATGCTCCATTGGGCTCCAAACAGACCAGGCTCAGTGCTGGAGGCTAGTCCCAAATGGCACCCTATTCCCTATATAGTGCACTACTTTTGATCAGAGCCCTGTGGACCCTGGTTAGATGTAGTGCACTACATAGGGATTAGGGTGTCACTTGGGACGCAACTCTGGAGTCTAGTCCTCACTGCCACTACTTTGAAGTGGGGATCCTTATGCTTAGCCCATTCTGATGTCATAGACTGTTCTGATAGGATCCAAAATTAAGTTCTGAACGCCAGGGCTGTCCTGTCTGTCTGTCTGTCTGTCTTTCCAGGCCAGACAAGGCCATGTGGGATAGCTAACTAACACACAGTGACCTTGATCCTACAACCAGACATGTTGGAATATACTTTATTCACGTCAGTCTATAAAGAAGCCGGTCACAGTCTAGTTCCACCAGTCGACTGGAAGGGGAAGATGTAATTAGAGGAACACAGAGGATTATTAAAGCCATATTGGCACTATGCGATGCGATCGATATACTGTAGGTACGAGCTACGATTAGATCACCAATGGAGGATCTGGGTGAACAGTTAGAGGTGGTTTTACCTGCTTTTAAAAACCTTTAGTAACCTTTCACATAACCGTCTACTGGAGCTGACTAAAGCAAGGCCTGCAGCCATTCAAAGCCTCCTAGTCAGTATATGCATGTGGAGGTTGGAATCAGGTTTTCTGACAGCAGAAGAGTTGACTTGAGTTTTCCAAACCGACTGTCCAAACTGGCCCCAAAGTGTGTGTGTGTATGTGTGTGCGTGTGTGTGTGTGTGTGTGCCACTGACTCCTGAGGAACTCCAGAATGTCATTAAGTGTGTGTGTGTGTGTGTGTGTGTGAGTGTTTGTTTGACATAGTAGGGAAGGCTTTCCCAAACTCGGTCCTCGGGACCCCAAGGGGTGCACGTTTTGTTTTTTGCCCTAGCACTACACAGCTGATTCAAATAATCATCTAATCATCAAGCTTTGATAGTTTGAATCAGCTGTGTAGTGTTACCCTTACGAAAAAAGATTGTAGTCAGAGTGCAGTATAAATAACACTCTTTTTTTTTTAGGGCAGTAATTTTGCAGTGTAACTGCAGTTATTCTGCAATTACTGCGTCCAAAATACCACAGTCGACTGCAATTACTGCACTTTTACTGCAGTTTCAAAACTGCAGTAAAAGTGTAAGGGTAGGGCAAAACCCCCTGGGGTCCCGAGGACCGAGTTTGGGAAACGCTGCAGTAGAAGTGCGACTTCTAAAATGTACTGTACAATGGAAAGCATTAAAGTGTCAGACCAGGACTCCACTCTACAGGAGAATTACAGTGGGAATGCTGAGTGTATAGGCGTGTGCCGTGGGTATGACGTCTGATTATGAAATATGTGAGACTCATCGCCTTTGCTTTTTTTTAACCATTTGCTCTGTATAAAAATCTGCCATTTGAGAGTCAAGAAAAACAGCTTGGTTTCCTCTGTGGGTCACACGGAGAGTGGCTCTAGTATCCCAGTAGAGAAACTGAGTGCCAAGGAGAAGAGACTGGGTTTATTTACAGAAAGTCTGATGTGACAGAACTGTGATAGACATTTAGGATGCGTCCCAAATGGCATGCGCCCCATATGACTCTGGTCAAAAGTTGTGTACTATATAGGGAATAGGGTGCCATTTGGGATGCAGACAACATGTAATTAGATTGGAACCAGGCCAATGTTGAGCTGTCAATTGTTCAGTTAATCAGTTATATCCTAGGGGGAGAAACGTCTCTAGTTAAAACACATCCTCTCACTCCTCTCACTCCAATCAAAGTCTGATCCAGCCTTGTGGGGTTCTAGGGCCTTGTTCAGATTTGTTACATATGCTTCCTTTCCTTTCTCCCTTTCTCAAAGTAATCTCTGATCCCGTAGGGCTCTGGTCCGAAGTAGTGCACTATATAGAGAATAGGTTGCCATTTGGGACGCAGCTTTGCCTGTCTATAAACAGGGTCAAATAGTAAGAGCATCATTTAAAGGGAGAAAAAGCATCTGGTTGGTGTAACTGATGTTGATGTTGGCCGTGGAGCTCAGCTTGGTTTGTATAGACAGACTGTGGCTCCCATCTATCCTGTTGGCCCTAGGGGAGAGTCTCCTCTCGCTCTCATTTTGTGGATATCAGGATAGAGAAATAAAGGCATGATGATGTGACCAGTGAGATTTGAAATCTGTGAGGTTTATAGTGTTTGTATCAGTGCCAAACCTACATATAGAGAGAGAACAGGCCTAATACTCCTAATCCACATCCATCAACTAATCATGACGGGCCCTTCCCACTGTGCTATTTAACCTAACTGGCGACACATCACACTGTGTTCTGATTGGCCCAGAGCCAGTCACCAGACAGAGTGGGGAGTTGAGAGCCATTGTGATGTAACAAAGTGGAAGTCTACCTAAGGGCTCTGCCTTGGTCTGCCTCTGACCTCTCTAAATTCCTTATGTGATGGATGGATTTGGTCTGTAAACACACACAATTGAATGAAAGAGCAGACACACAATACGGCCTAGCTATAAGGCTATAGTGCCTGGCTATAGGGCCTGGTTATAGGACCTGGTTATAGGGCCTAGTTATAGGGCCTGGTTATAGGTTCTTGTTATAGGGCCTTGTTATAGGGCCTGGTTATAGGGCCTGGTTATAGGGCCTGGTTATAGGTTCTGGTTATAGGGCCTGGTTATAGGGCCTAGTTATAGGGCCTGGTTATAGGGCCTGGTTATAGGGCCTAGTTATAGGGCCTGGTTATAGGTTCTGGTTATAGGGCCTAGTTATAGGGCCTGGTTATAGGTTCTGGTTATAGGGCCTAGTTATAGGGCCTGGTTATAGGGCCTGGTTATAGAACCTGGCTATAGGGCCTGGTTTTAGGGCCTGGTTATAGGGCCTAGTTATAGGGCCTGGTTATAGGGCCTAGTTATAGTGCCTGGTTATAGGGCCTTGTTATAGTGCCAGGCACCTGGCTATAGGGCCTGGTTATAGGGCCTGGTTATAGGGCCTGGCTAGAGGCCTGGTTATAGGGCCTGGTTATAGGGCCTGGCTAGAGGCCTGGTTATAGGGCCTAGTTATAGGGCCTGGCTAGAGGCCTGGTTATAGGGCCTGGTTATAGGGCCTAGTTATAGGGCCTGGTTATAGGGCCTGGTTATAGGGTTTGGTTATAGAGCCTAGTTATAGGGCCTGGTTATAGGGCCTAGTTATAGGGCCTGGTTATAGGTTGTGGTTATAGGGCCTTGTTATAGGGCCTGGTTATAGGTCCTAGTTATAGGGCCTGGTTATAGGTTCTGGTTATAGGGCCTTGTTATAGGGGCTGGTTATAGGGCCTGGTTATAGGGCATAGTTATAGGGCCTGGTTATAGGTTCTGGTTATAGGGCCTAGTTATAGGGCCTGGTTATAGGGCCTGGTTATAGAACCTGGCTATAGGGCCTGGTTTTAGGGCCTGGTTATAGGGCCTAGTTATAGGGCCTGGTTATAGGGCCTAGTTATAGTGCCAGGGGCCTGGTTATAGGGCCTGGTTATAGGGCCTGGCTAGAGGCCTGGTTATAGGGCCTGGTTATAGGGCCTGGCTAGAGGCCTGGTTATAGGGCCTGGTTATAGGGCCTAGTTAGAGGCCTGGTTATAGGGCCTGGCTATAGGGCCTGGTTATAGGGCCTAGTTATAGGGCCTGGTTATAGGTTCTGGTTATAGGGCCTAATTATAGGGCCTGGTTATAGTGCCTGGTTATAGTGCCTGGTTATAGAGCCTAGTTATAGGGCCTGGTTATAGGGCCTGGTTATAGGGCCTAGTTATAGGGCCTGGTTATAGGGCCTAGTTATAGGGCCTGGTTATAGGTTCTGGTTATAGGACATAGTTATACAGCCTGGCTATAGGGCCTGGTTATAGGGCCTGGTTATAGAGCCTAGTTATATGGCCTGGCTATATGGCCTAGTTATAGGGCCTGGCTATAGGGCTTGGTTATAGGGCCTGGTTATAGAGCCTGGTTATAGGGCCTGGTTATAGAGCCTAGTTATAGGGCCTGGTTATAGGGCCTGGATATAGGGCCTGGTTATAGGGCCTGGTTATAGAGCCTGGTTATAGGGCCTGGTTATAGAGCCTAGTTATAGGGCCTGGTTATAGGGCCTGGTTATAGGGCCTAGTTATAGGGCCTGGTTATAGGTTCTGGTTATAGGACATAGTTATACAGCCTGGCTATAGGGCCTGGTTATAGGGCCTGGTTATAGAGCCTAGTTATATGGCCTGGCTATATGGCCTAGTTATAGGGCCTGGCTATAGGGCTTGGTTATAGGGCCTGGTTATAGAGCCTGGTTATAGGGCCTGGTTATAGAGCCTAGTTATAGGGCCTGGTTATAGGGCCTGGATATAGGGCCTGGTTATAGGGCCTGGTTATAGAGCCTGGTTATAGGGCCTGGTTATAGAGCCTAGTTATAGGGCCTGGTTATAGGGCCTGGATATAGGGCCTAGTTATAGGGCCTGGTTATAGAGCCTGGTTATAGGGCCTGGCTATAGGGCTTGGTTATAGGGCCTGGTTATAGAGCCTGGTTATAGGGCCTGGTTATAGAGCCTAGTTATAGGGCCTGGTTATAGGGCCTGGATATAGGGCCTGGTTATAGGGCCTGGTTATAGAGCCTGGTTATAGGGCCTGGTTATAGAGCCTAGTTATAGGGCCTGGTTATAGGGCCTGGATATAGGGCCTAGTTATAGGGCCTGGTTATAGGGCCTGGTTATAGAGCCTAGTTATAGGGCCTGGTTATAGGGCCTGGTTATAGGGCCTGGTTATAGTGCGTGGCTATAGGGCCTGGTTATAGTGCGTGGCTATAGGGCCTGGTTATAGGGCCTGGTTATAGGGCCTGGTTATAGTGCGTGGCTATAGGGCCTGGTTATAGTGCGTGGCTATAGGGCCTGGTTATAGGGCCTGGTTATAGGGCCTGGTTATAGTGCGTGGCTATAGGGCCTGGTTATAGTGCGTGGCTATAGGGCCTGGTTATAGGGCCTGGTTATAGGGCCTGGTTATAGTGCGTGGCTATAGGGCCTGGTTATAGTGCGTGGCTATAGGGCCTGGTTATAGGGCCTGGTTATAGGGCCTGGTTATAGTGCGTGGCTATAGGGCCTGGTTATAGTGCGTGGCTATAGGGCCTGGTTATAGGGCCTGGTTATAGGGCCTGGTTATAGAGCCTAGTTATAGGGCCTGGTTATAGAGCCTGGTTATAGGGCCTGGTTATAGAGCCTAGTTATAGGGCCTGGTTATAGGGCCTGGATATAGGGCCTAGTTATAGGGCCTGGTTATAGGGCCTGGTTATAGAGCCTAGTTATAGGGCCTGGTTATAGGGCCTGGTTATAGGGCCTGGTTATAGTGCGTGGCTATAGGGCCTGGTTATAGTGCGTGGCTATAGGGCCTGGTTATAGGGCCTGGTTATAGGGCCTGGTTATAGTGCGTGGCTATAGGGCCTGGTTATAGGGCCTGGTTATAGGGCCTGGTTATAGTGCGTGGCTATAGGGCCTGGTTATAGGGCCTGGTTATAGGGCCTGGTTATAGTGCGTGGCTATAGGGCCTGGTTATAGGGCCTGGTTATAGGGCCTGGTTATAGTGCGTGGCTATAGGGCCTGGTTATAGGGCCTGGTTATAGGGCCTGGTTATAGGGCCTGGTTATAGTGCGTGGCTATAGGGCCTGGTTATAGGGCCTGGTTATAGGGCCTGGTTATAGGGCCTGGTTATAGGGCCTGGTTATAGTGCGTGGCTATAGGGCCTGGTTATAGGGCCTGGTTATAGGGCCTGGTTATAGGGCCTGGTTATAGGGCCTGGTTATAGGGCCTGGTTATAGGGCCTGGTTATAGGGCCTGGTTATAGGGCCTGGTTATAGGGCCTGGTTATAGGGCCTGGCTGGCCACAGCACCGTTCAGTAAAGCAGCAGCAGCAGTCGGGAGAGGTTGTGTTTTTCTCTAGCTCTCTAGCTGGAGGTAAGCAGGAGGTAAGCTTCTCATTTGGTGTTGAGTAAAGCTTAACCATGTATTAGATCGTAGGTTGGTAGTTAGTTGTAGTTAGGTATTGTATTTATCATAGGTTAGTATTGTTGTTATTGTAGGTTTCCGTAGGTAATTGTAGGTTAGTATCGAAGCACGAGGCTAGCTAGCTAGCGGGTAGCTACTGGTAACGATTAGCAACGATTAGCAACGGTGGAGAGCTTCTCATATGGTGTTGAGTAAAGCTTAACCATATATTAGATCGTAGGTTGGTAGTTAGTTGTAGTTAGGTATTGTATTTATTATAGGTTAGTATTGTTGTTATTGTAGGTTTCCGTAGGTAATTGTAGGTTAGTATCGAAGCACGAGGCTAGCTAGCTAGCGGGTAGCTACTGGTAACGATTAGCTGTTTCCAATGTTAAATGTGCTGCTAGCCAACGTTTAATTTTTGCTGCGTTATGCGTTATGAAAGGAACTAGACACGGACATGAATTATCTGTTTAGTGTGCTAACACACTCTTGGCAGTTTGTTGTAACCAAGTATTGGTGCTAAATTGTGTGTTAATGGATGCTAGCTTGCTAGTTAGCTACGGCGTCATAGCTAGGTATCGTGGGTAGTTACTGTGTCTTGGCAGTGTCTTCCGCCGTGCCGGCTGTAGCACGAAGCGAGCTAACTAGCCGTTTTTTCGAACAGAGTCAGAGTCAACACAGTAGCCATTGTGTGCCGGGTGTAGCACGAAGCTAGCTAGCTAGCCGTTCTTCAAACAAAGTCAACACAGTGGCCATTGCTAACTACCCAACACGACCAGCGAACTGTACGGTAGTAGCTAATTACAATATACTTGTCCTAGCTAGCCAACGTTGAATCATTGCTGCGTCATGAAAGGAACTTGACACAGACACGAATGATCTGTTTAGTGTGTTATCACACTATTGGTGGTTTGCTGTGACCAAGTGTTTGTGCTAAACTGTGTGTTACTGGATGCTAGCATGCTAGTTAGCTAGTTAACACACTATTGGTGGTTTGTTGTGACCAAGTATTGGTGCTTAACTGTGTGTTAAACTGTGTGTTATTGGATGCTAGCATGCTAGTCAGCTATGGTGTCATAGTTAGCTAGCTGAATAAAGTGGGTTGAGTCTATTCCTTTAAACATTGAACAACTGTGGTTCACAACAATTTCTGATTTCTAAAGGTGGAAGTTGGGAGAGTTTTTGTTCGGGTGGTTCAGTGAAACAATTTTAGTTTCTGAGGTAGAAGTTTTTGGTGAGGGAGGCCCCCCTCTTTCCTCTCCCAGATGCTTAGCTCATTTCATTCCGATCTCCTCTGCATTTTTGTAGCCATTTGCTACAGCCTGTCAACTATGCCTCTGCCTATCCCTGTTCTCTCCTCTCTGCACAGGCTACACAAACAACGCACCACACCGCGCGGCTGCTGCCTCTCTAACCTGGTGGTCCCTGCACGCACCCCTCACCTGGAGTTCCAGGTCGCAGGCAGCCTCTGGAACTGCCGTTCTGCTGCCAACAAAGCTGACTTCATCCCAGCCTATGCCAACCTCCAGTCCCTCGACTTCCTGGCGCTGACGGAAACATGGATCACCACTGAAAACACGGCTACTCCTACTGCTCTCTCCTCGTCTGACCATGTGTTCTCGCATACCCCGAGAGCATCTGGTCAGAGGGGTGGTGGTACAGGAATCCTCATCTCTCCCAAGTGGACATTCTCAATTTTTCCCCTAACCCATCTGTCTATCTCCTCATTTGAATTCCATGCTGTCACAGTCACTAGCCCATTTAAGCTTAATATCCTTGTCATCTATCGCCCTCCAGGTTCCCTTGGAGAGTTCATCAACGAGCTTGACGCCTTGATAAGTTCCTTTCCTGAGGATGGCTCACCCCTCACAGTTTTGGGGGATTTCAACCTCCCTATGTCCACATATGACTCATTTCTCTCTGCCTCCTTCTTTCCACTCCTCTCCTCTTTTGACCTCACCCCTCTCACCGTCCCCCCTACTCACAAGGCAGGCAATACGCTTGACCTCATCTTCACTAGATGCTGCTCCTCTACTAATCTCACTGCAACTCCCCTCCAAGTCTCCGACCACTACTTTGTTTCCTTTTCTCTCTCGCTCTCCTCCCACACTACTCACTCTGCCCCTACACAGATGGTAATGCGCCGCCGCAACATTCGCTCTCTCTCTCCCACTACTCTCTCCTCTTCCATCCTATCATCTCTTCCCTCTGCTCAATCCTTCTCCCTCCAATCTCCTGATTCTGCCTCCTCAACCCTCCTCTCCTCCCTTTCTGCATCCTTTGACTCTCTGTGTCCCCTATCCTCCCGGCCGGCTCCGGTCCTCCCCTCCTGCTCCGTGGCTTGATGACTCACTGCGAGCTCACAGAACAGAGCTCCGGGCAGCGGAGCGGAAATGGAAGAAAACTAAACTCCCTACCGACCTGGCATCTTTTCACTCCCTCCTCTCTACATTTTCTTCATCTGTTTCTGCTGCTAAGGCCACCTTCTACCACTCTAAATTCCAAGCATCTGCCTCTAACCCTAGGAAGCTCTTTGCCACATTTTCCTCCCTCCTGAATCCCCCTCCTCTCTCTCTGTGGATGACTTCGTCAACCACTTTGAAAAGAAGGTTGACGACATCCGATCCTCGTTTGTTAAGTCTAATGACACTGCTGGTCCTGCTCACACTGCCCTACCCTATGCTTTGACTTCTTTCTCCCTCTCTCTCCAGATAAAATCCTGCGACTTGTGACTGCAGGCCGCCCAACAACCTGCCCGCTTGACCCCATCCCCTCCTCCCTTCTCCAGACCATCTCCGGTGACCTTCTCCCCTACCTCACCTCGCTGATCAACTCATCCTTGACCGCCGGCCATGTCCCTTCCGTCTTCAAGAGAGCGAGAGTTGCTCCCCTTCTCAAAAAACCAACACTCGACCCCACTGATGTCAACAACTACAGACCAGTATCCCTTCTCTCTTTTCTTTCCAAAACTATTGAGCGTGCCGTCTTTAGCCAACTCTCTTGCTATCTCTCTCAGAATGACCTTCTTGATCCAAACCAATCAGGTTTCAGGACTGGTCATTCAACTGAGACTGCTCTCCTCTGTGTCACGGAGACTCTCCGCACTGCTAAAGCTAACTCTCTCTCCTCTGCTCTTGTCCTTCTAGACCTGTCTGCTGCCTTTGATACTGTGAACCATCAGATCCTCCCTCTCCACCCTCTCCGAGCTGGGCATCTCCGGCGCGGCTCACTCCCTGGATTGCGTCCTACCTGACCGGTCGCTCCTACCAAGTGGCGTGGCGAGAAGCTGTCTCCGCACCACGTGCTCTCACCACTGGTGTCCCCCAAGGCTCAGTTCTAGGCCCTCTCCTTTTCTCCCTATACACCAAGTCACTTGGCTCTGTCATATCCTCACATGGTCTCTCCTATCATTGCTACGCTGACGATACACAACTAATCTTCTCCTTTCCCCCTTCTGATAACCAGGTGGCGAATCGCATCTCTGCATGTCTGGCAGACATATCAGTATGGATGACGGATCACCACCTCAAGCTGAACCCTGGCAAGACGGAGCTGCTCTTCCTCCCGGGGAAGGACTGCCCGTTCCATGATCTCGCCATCACGGTTGACAACTCCGCTGTGTCCTCCTCCCAGAGTGCGAAGAGCCTAGGCGTGACCCTGGACAACACCCTGTCGTTCTCCGCCAACATCAAGGCGGTGACCCGCTCCTGCAGGTTCATGCTCTACAACATTCGGAGAGTACGACCCTGCCTTACACAGGAAGCGGCACAGGTCCTAATCCAGGCACTTGTCATCTCCCGTCTGGACTACTGCAACTCGCTGTTGGCTGGCCTCCCTGCCTGTGCCATTAAACCCCTACAACTCATCCAGAATGCCGCAGCCCGTCTGGTGTTCAACCTTCCCAAGTTCTCTCTACGTCACCCCCTCCTCCGCACACTCCACTGGCTTCCAGTTGAAGCTCGCATCCGCTACAAGACCATGGTGCTTGCCTATGGAGCAGTGAGGGGAACGGCACCTCTGTACCTTCAGGCTCTGATCAGTCCCTACACCCAAACGAGGGCATTGCGCTCATCCACCTCTGGCCTGCTGGCTCCCTTCCTCTGCGGAAGCATAGTTCCCGCTCAGCCCAGTCAAAACTGTTCGCTGCTCTGGCACCCCAATGGTGGAACAAGCTCCCTCACGACGCCAGGACAGCGGAGTCACTCACCACCTTCCGGAGACATTTGAAACCCCACCTCTTTAAGGAATACCTGGGATAGGATAAAGGAATCCTTCTACCCCCCCCCCCAATTGTAAAGTGGTTATCCCACTGGCTATAGGGTGAACGCACCAATTTGTGAGTCGCTCTGGCTAAGAGCGTCTGCTAAATGACGTTAATGTGCCCTTGAGCAAGGCACTTAACCCTAATTGCTCCTGTAAGTCGCTCTGGATAAGAGCGTCTGCTAAATGACTAAAATGTAAATGTAAATGTAAATAATGCTCCCATTGACTCAGTCTCAAGCCCCAGCCAGCCAGCCAGTGTTGTGAGCCGGCCAGGGAGTGAGCTTTATTGTAAAAGGTTTTAAAGCACCAATTAAGGAACATTAGGTTGAGGGGAAAACTCTTACAGGATGGTTGTTTTTACACCTTTTCTGACAGGAAACAGGAAAAAGAGCTCTGGGTATATTGGAGCATACCTTATCTCACTTGCTTTTTACACAGTAAGAGAGAGAAAAAAGTTAGTTGGAAGCCTTGGTGGAAAAAGCTATCAGGAATCACTCCCAAAAACCAGACTCATGTTTTCTCCCCCTTACTTTATCTGTGGTTTGTTAGGTAATTTTTTGTTGAGGTAATGACTAGCTCTATAAAAGGTATACCTGTTGGCATTGACAAAACATAGAACATACTGTACTGGAAATGCTGGTGTTCACATCATTCGTACTTGCGTGTGCAAGTACGTAAGCATTGATGTAACATTGAGGTGAGTCAACATTGCAGAGAACACTGAGTATGACTTGGTGACACATAGCCACACCAACCCGGACAGACAGATAAAGAGCAAGGACAGAGAAACAGACAGAGGCCAAGCAAAAGCTCTGATTCACACAGGCTGACATGTCTGACAGTGGCTGGTTGAGTCACTTGTACCTTACCCACAACCACCCTGTCTAACTCAGACTGGCTCCTTCTGTTCTTAGGATGACCGTGGTAGTCGGAGAGAGAAATGGAGAGAGGGAGTTGAAAAGAGAGAGACGGAGAGAGAGAAAGGAGAGACAGAGGTGTGTCTGCGTTCACACAGCAGTCTTATTGTCCCGGCCTCCACAGAGTCAGGAACTGCTGTCCTTTCCTCCCTGTCCAGACAAACAGATAGTCACATGACTCAGACCAGGCCCTCCCAGAGGACGACAGGCAGGCAGACAGGACAGGTTCTCATTCAGACTATAGATAATCCTAGTCTCATCAGTGTTGTTTTGTATCTGTCTTTGCTGCTCCAGACACCCATAAACTCAACCAATCAGCCGAGTGACAACATGTGTGTGTCTACCAGAGGAAAAATAAGTATAAAGTCCTCCAAACCAACATTTAGGAAACATATATATCTACCCTTCTCCAGTGTGTTTGTGGATGCATGTATGTGTGCGTTTGTGTGACAGAAAGAGATGCTCCCAAGATCATATCTCTTTCACGAGTTTAAGGACCAGACCTGAAATGGAACAGATGTGAAAATGCGGATTCAGTGGGGAAAAGAAAATAGACCGGCTGAAGCCAAGGGCTGCGGACGAAGAACCGGGAAGGGTTGACTCTGTAGCGTTTGGCTTGAAGTCTCAGGTAGACATCACCGTCAGGCAGTGGTAGTTAAGCTGCTGTGGTGAAGGCAATCCCTCCCCCCCAGAAGATCCTTGTTTAAAAAAAGTTAACCTAAGTGAAAGGAGGGGGGATGCAACACAAAACAGAGAGGAGGACCGATGGTCAGGTTTAAGTAGGGTGGTAGTGGTGATTAAGGAGAGTGAGAACAGGTGTTGAGGCTGATTAGCAGTTAGTAGCAGCTGGAGCTTGTTAGACGAGTTACGTTCAACGCAACTAGTTAAGTGTTGCAAACAGTAGTGGAGGCTGATTGGCAATGGTTAGCAGCTGGTGCTTATTGAGTTGCTAGGGAGCTGCGTTCAACGCAACTAGTTAAGTGTTGCAAACAGTAGTGGAGGCTGATTGGCAATGGTTAGCAGCTGGTGCTTATTGAGTTGCTAGGGAGCTGCATTCAAGGCAACTAGTTAAGTGTTACGTTCAAGTCTGGTCCTTTCTCCTGAATTTTTGTTAATCCTTAACACCATTCAGCATTCACATAAAGCAGGGGTAGACAACCCTGTTCCTGGAGTGTCACAGGTATTACAGGATTGTGTTCCAACTAGGCACCACACCTGACCAACTGACCTAATCTAGCACACCTGACTTCTCGGCAGCTTCTACCCCCAAGCCATAAGACTCCTGAACAGCTAATCATGGCTACCCGGACTATTTGCACTGCCCCCCCACCCCATCCTTTTTACGCTGCTGCTACTCTGTTAAGTATTTATGCATGGTCACTTTAACTCTACCCACATGTACATATTACCTCAACTATCTCAACTAGCCGGTGCCCCCGCACATTGACTCTGCAACGGTACCCCCCTGTATATATAGCCTCCCTACTGTCACTTTATTTTACTGTATATATAGCCTCCCTACTGTCACTTTATTTTACTTCTGCTCTTTTTTTTCTCAACACTTTTTTTGTTGTTGTTTTACTCTTACTTTTTTTGTTTAAAATAAATGCACTGTTGGTTAAGGGCTGTAAGTAAGCATTTCACTGTAATGTCTGCACCTGTTGTATTCGGCGCATGTGACCAATAAAATTTGATTTGATTTTAATTTGAGCTAATTGATCAGTTCAGTGATTGCCTAAATTCAACACACCTGGTCGGTTAAAACAAAAACATGAAGAGCCTGCGGCACTCCAGGAACAGGGTTGCCTACCCCTGCCATGAAGGACGTCAGTATGCATTATTGTCATACACTAAACCAGGATTGCCCAACCCTGTTCCTGGGGAGCTACCGTCCTGTAGGTTTTCACTCCAACCCTGTTCCTGGGGAGCTACCGTCCTGTAGGTTTTCACTCCAACCCTGTTCCTGGGGAGCTACCGTCATGTAGGTGTTCACTCCAACCCTGTTCCTGGAGCGCTACCGTCCTGTAGGTTTTCACTCCAACCCTGTTCCTGGAGAGCTACCGTCCTGTAGGTTTTCGCTCCAAACCTAATCTAGCACACCTGATTCTAATAATTAGCAGGTTGATAAGATGAATCAGGTTAGTAACACCTGGGGTTGGAGAGAAAACCTACAGGAGGGCAGCTCTCCAGGAACAGGGTTGGGCAGTCCTGCACTATACAATAACATGCCTACTGTGCATACTGCGCCCTCTACAGATGGTGATAGTTACTAGTGTTACCACATGTAGCCCACTAGTCTATCTCCAGTGGCATGTTACACTTGATAATAACTTACAAATACAGACACATATTGGATCAGTTTATGTGTATGAAAAGGGCAAGGCCACACACACACTGTACACCACACACACACACACACACACACACTGATCGTTGTACACCACACACACACTGATCGTTGTACACCACACACACACACACACACACACTGATCGTTGTACACCACACACACACACACACACACACACACTGATCGTTGTACACCACACACACACACACACACACACACTGATCGTTGTACACCACACACACACACACACACACACACACTGATCGTTGTACACCACACACACACACACACACACACACTGATCGTTGTACACCACACACACACACACACACACACACTGATCGTTGTACACCACACACACACACACACACACACACACACACACACACACTGATCGTTGTACACCACACACACACACACACACACACACACACACACACACACACACACACACACACACACACACACTGATCGTTGTACACCACACACACACACACACACACACACACACACACACTGATCGTTGTACACCACACACACACACACACACACTGATCGTTGTACACCACACACACACACACACACACACACTGATCGTTGTACACCACACACACACACACACACACACTGATCGTTGTACACCACACACACACACACACACACACACACACACACACACACACACACACTGATCGTTGTACACCACACACACACACACACACACTGATCGTTGTACACCACACACACACACACACACACACACACACACACACACACACACACACACACACACACACACACACACACACACACACACACACACACACACACACACACTGATCGTTGTACACCACACACACACAGCGACAGCGATTGTTGTGTGGTGTCCCAGGTTAAGAGGGGTACAGATGGGCTGGGGTCTGGGAGGGACGAGCCTGGCAGAGGGAGACACATTCCTAGGAAAACCTGGGGGGACATTCCTGATGGTCTGGGTGGTCTGATAGTGTAACGCTGGAGGGGCAGAAAGGGACCAACTGTCGTACGTTCCAAGAGGAGACATCAAAGCAGCCCGGTGGAAAATGACCCGGTAGACCAGACGGTTACCAGTCTGTCACCCACAACACACACTGACCCCAACACACACACACACACACACACACACACACTGACCCCAACACACACACACACACACACACACACTGACCCCAACACACACACACACACACACACACACACACACACACACACTGACCCCAACACACACACACACACACACACACACACACACACACACAGGCATATAGACACACAGACATGTTGACACACAGACATGTTGACAGACATGTAGACAGACATGTTGACAGACATGTTGACAGACATGTAGACAGACATGTAGACAGACATGTAGACAGACATGTTGATGTAACAGGGTTGGTTATGTTTCCACTTGCCTCTAAATAAATGTGTATTTAATGTTCAAGCATTCTTATTGGTTGGTTCAACTCTGATGACAATAAGGCGTGTTGTGATTGGCCCCGCTTGCAGCTAGGGGGAGATCGTGAACGTCAGGTCTTCCCAGTATGAAAATGTGATGCAAGGGGTAGGTCATGTTCTGAATACTGTTTTATATTTTACAATGTGTACAAGGTTGCTGTACGTTACTGATTTATACATGTGTGGGTATATGGTACCTGTTAGGGATTGAGGGGCTTTCTGGGATGTGCTTTGGCATATGATTGCTGTAGATAAGTGTGTTAGCTAGCAATAACCAACGTAATGGTCACATAAGCCCACTGCTAACACAGTTGCCTTCATGCTACAGATTTTGCCATCGACAGCCATCAATATCGTTAAGCTCTGCACAACTAACGTGCTGTTTCCCATTTAACAACAGGTATTTACACATGTTATATTTTGTATTGTATTGTTTTATTTTGTTCACCCAGTATGAAAATGTGATGCAAGGAATTTTGCCATCGACAGCCATCAATATCGTTAAGCTCTGCACAACTAACGTGCTGTTTCCCATTTAACAACAGAAATAAATTATGCTCAACTGGGACCACTGGCTGATGTGATTTATTAGGAGAAAACACAACGCAAGGAGAGTACAATATACATCTGTTACATTGACACACAGACATGTAGACAGACATGTTGACAGACAGACATGTTGACACACAGACATGTTGACAGACATGTTGACACACAGACATGTTGACAGAAACGCTGACTCACCTAGTGCTCTGGAGCCGCACCATTCCCACACATTCTATTCTACAGCTACAGCCCAGAAAACCTGCTCTTCCAGTCCTAGAAACACACTTTCCTTTCCTTTGTCTTGCTAGTGTGTGTGTGTGGAATTTCTCCTTGGATCTGGAATGATCCCTCTGGTGTGTGTTTCGTCTGTCTGTCTCGTTCCGTCTGTCTGTGGGGGCTCTACTTCTGCAGGCGCCCTTCAAAAGGTCAAACCAAAAAGATCTTCTCTGCATCTCTCTGAGGCCAAAACGAATACTTCCTTAAGCATCTCAACACAGGCCTTCAAAGAGCTTCTTCCTCTGGAGGGGTTGAAGCCGAGGCAACGATCAAGCCATGATGCATTAGGTAAGGACCATTCACTGAGCGTGTCCAGTCCCACCAGGGGGCAGTAGAATAGTTCCCAGAGGAGATGACAGTAGGAGGTGATCTGGTCTGGTGTCTGCAGGCTGGTCACTCTCCCCTCACAAACTGCAACTCAGCTAACACACCTCAGCTAACACAACTCAGCTAACACAATTCAGCTAACACAACTCAGCTAACACTCCTCAGCCAACACTCCTCAGCCAACACTCCTCAGCTAACACAACTCAGCTAACACAACTCAGCTAACACAACTCAGCTAACACAACTCAGCTAACACAACTCAGCTAACACAACTCAGCTAACACAACTCAGCTAACACTCCTCAGCTAACACTCCTCAGCTAACACAACTCAGCTAACACAACTCAGCTAACACAACTCAGCTAACACTCCTCAGCTAACACAACTCAGCTAACACTCCTCAGCTAACACAACTCAGCTAACACAACTCAGCTAACACAACTCAGCTAACACTCCTCAGCTAACACAACTCAGCTAACACAACTCAGCTAACACAACTCAGCTAACACTCCTCAGCTAACACTCCCCAGCTAACACTCCTCAGCTAACACTCCTCAGCTACTTCTCACGTCCTATAAACTGTTCTATATTCACTACATTCTTATAGCTGTCTCAGTTCATCCACTATTCCTACAACACACACACCAACAGGGTCTTTCACAAGTCATTTAGTCTCACAGTACAGGAATAAAGTAAAAACTGGGCTGTACATCTCTTGCGTTTATGTCACAGGTGTGACTAATTGCCCCTGCTGTCAACCCAGAGCTCCCACTGGCTATTTGATGATCATGTGAGTTCTGATGTGTGTATTTAAACTCCTTCTTTTTTTTTTTGCCTGTGTGTTCTAGGTGGCCACACACAGGGAGTGTTTCAGTGTAGAGACATGGTGGAGCCCTGTTTGTAGAGAGCATGTGGCAGCGGTTTGGTGAGACACATGGTTACTAAGGAGATGTTTGCGATGAACTGTGGAAGACAATGGACGCCTGCCTCCTGGGCTGCACCACTTCCTGTACCCCTTTGTGTTTCGTTTGTTGAGTTTGGTATTTGTTTGTGTTTTGATATTTTTTACTTGCATTGGCTAAAGAAACTTGACTTACACTTCTAATATGTAACCGACTAAGCTGTGCCCTATAAAATATTTTATTTGTTTGAAACTTGTCTGCCTTTACTTCACTTTGCCTGCGCAACCCAGATCCAAAGAACCTTCTACAGTCGTGGTCAAAAGTTGAGAATGACACAAATATTAATTTTCACAAAGTCTGCTGCCTCAGTTTTGATGATGGCAATTTGCATGTACTACTCCAGAATGTCATGAAGAGTGATCAGATTAATTGCAATTAATTGCAAAGTCCCTCTTTGCCATGAAAATGAACTTAATCCCAAAAAAACATTTCCACTGCATTTCAGCCCTGCCACAAAAGGACCAGCTGCCATCATGTCAGTGATTCTCTCGTTAACTCGGGTTAGAGTGTTGACGAGGACAAGGCTGGAGATCACTCTGTCATACTGCTTGAGTTAGAATAACAGACTGGAAGCTTTAAAAGGAGGGTGGTGCTTGAAATCATTGTTCTTCCTCTGTTAACCATGGTTACCTGCAAGGAAACACGTGCCGTCATCATTGCTTTGCACAAAAAGGGCTTCACAGGCAAGGATATTGCTGCTAGTAAGATTGCACCTAAATCAACCATTTATCGGATCATCAAGAACTTCAAGGAGAGAGGTTCAATTGTTGTGAAGAAGGCGTCAGGGCGCCCAAGAAAGTCCAGCAAGCGCCAGGACCGTCTCCTAAAGTTGATTCAGCTGCGGGATCGGGGCACCACCAGTGCAGAGCTTGCTCAGGAATGGCAGCAGGCAGGTGCGAGTGCATTTGCACACACAGTGAGGCGAAGTGGTGTCAAGAAGGGCAGCAAAGAAGCCACTTCTCTCCAGGAAAAACATCGGGGACAGACTAATATTCTGCAAAAGGTACAGGGATTGGACTGCTGAAGGCTGGGGTAAAGTCATTTTCTCTGATGAATCCCCTTTCCGATTGTTTGGGGCATCCGGAAAACACCTTGTCCGGAGAAGAAAAGGTGAGCGCTACCATCAGTCCTGTGTCATGCCAACAGTAAAGCATCCTGAGACCATTCATGTGTGGGGTTGCTTCTCAGCCAAGGGAGTGGGCTCACTCACAATTTTTCCTAAGAACACAGCCATGAATAAAGAATGGTACCAACACATCCTCCGAGAGCATCTTCTCCCAACCATCCAAGAACAAGTTTGGTGACGACCAATGCCTTTTCCAGCATAATGGAGCACCTTGCCATGAGGCAAAAGTGATAACTAAGTGGCTCGGGGAACAAAACGTTTTGGGTCCATGGCCAGGAAACTCCCCAGACCTTAATCCCATTGAGAACCTGTCGTCGATCCTCAAGAGGCGGATGGACAAACAAAAACCCACAAACTCCAAGCATTGATTATGCAAGAATGGGCTGCCATCAGTCAGGATGTGGCCCAGAAGTTAATTGACAGCATGCCAGGGCGGATTGCAGAGGTCTTGAAAAAGAAGGGTCAACACTGCAAATATTGACTCTTTGCATAAACGTAATGTAATTGTCAATAAAAGCCTTTGACACTTATGGAATGCTTGTAATTATACTTCAGTATACCATAGTAACATCTGTCAAAAATATATCATAACACTGAAGCAGCGAACTTTGTGAAGACCAATACTTGTGTCATTCTCAAAACATTTGACCACGACTGTACATTTTCCACCATTTGACGTATGTGTTTGTGTAGGAGTGTGTGTCTGTCCCTGTGGGGGTGGTAGAGTGAACTATACATGGTATTTCTTGAAACAGAAGATCAAATGGATTTAAAGCGGCGAAGCCTAGACAGAACTGTCAATTCCTGAACAGAGCTGTGTGCAGCGAAAGTGCTTAAAATCCACTGTGGTAAAGGTGTGTGGGTGTCTGCAGTTGTACCTATTTGTGTGTGTGTGTGTGTGTGTGTGTGTGTGTGTGTGTGTGTGTGTGTGTGGACACAATTGGAGATTGCGTATGTCTGACCAAGCTGGGAAGGCAATCGCTCCAGTGGGGAGTTGCAATCAGTCCCTGGATATGGTGAAGAGTGTAGTGTTAAGGAACCATGACAAACCGGTAAAAAGAGGGAAAGGAGAGAAATCACACAACCCTGGACCATTTAAGTAACTAAGTCTAAGTGAATTTTTAAAAAATGTGTGTGTGACTGATGCCCTAGTTTGAACAGTGCACTGCAGCAGACCTCGTAGCCAAACTGACTGCTAATGAACCTGATTAGCATCCATGAACGGTTGGTCGTGAATGGGCGCTTTCTCTCAGTCTACCACTCTTTCTACTCTTTCTTTCTCCCCTTCTACAACTTTTTCTCTTCTCCTCTACCATACTCCACCTCAGCGGTGTCACTACTAGCTAACAAAGGGCTACATACACACATCAGCTAAACCACTCTCTGATTAGGTCATCTTGGACGAGGGCATTAAATATGTTCCCGGTGTATTACAGACCTGTAGCATAGTCACAGTTATCTCTTCTGCATGTCCACTATTGTCATGCACTTGGACACAATTGCTGACACATACAGTTGATCACTCTCAGAAGGGGATCCAGGAATCCATTGAGCTCAGGTCGCTAGGGGCAGCTAGCAACTGGAACGAGCTGCAAAAAACACTCAAACTGAACAGTTTTATCTCCATCTCTTCATTCAAAGACTCAATCATGGACACTCTTACTGACAGTTGTGTCTGCTTTGCGTAATGTATCGTTGTGTCTACCTTCTTGCCCTTTGTGCTGTTGTCTGTGCCCAATAATGTTTGTACCATGTTTTGTGCTGCTGCCATGTTGTGTTGCTACCATGCTATGTTGTTGTCTTATGTCTCTCTTTATGCAGTGTTGTGGTGTCTCTCTTGTCCTGATGTGTGTTTTGTCCTATATTTGTATTTTTTATCAAATCAAATCAACTTTTATTTGCCACATGCGCCGAATACAACAGGTGTAGACCTTACAGTGAAATGCTTACTTACAAGCCCTTAACCAACAATGCAGGTTTTTAAGAAAAAAAAGAAAAAAGTGTTAAGTAAAAAAATAGATAAGTAAAAAATAGAAAATAGCCAATAGCCAATAATTAAAATCCATACCCAAACGCTCACTGTCCACAACCCAGGGAAGCAAAGGACCATAACGGTTGGATTCTTTTGAAGGGAGGATGAGGGGAGGGGAGTCTAGGTGGGGAGAATGTGTAATCATTTTCCCGGTCTGCAGCAGGGAAGGGAAGCCCAACGCGATATATTAATGGCTATACTAATGACAGTAGCAAAGGCACTTCGACGCAGGATACAGTGAATAATGACACGTTACATCAGCGTGTTTTGATGCACTCAGGTGTTATGATCCGAGAAAGGGGAATGACAGTAGCGATGACTCAGACGTTGAGTTTGTTAGTGGCAACACATGTAGAGAGCCGCAGTTCAACCCTGTTAGAGCTGCAGTTGCGCAGTTTCTGTGCAAGAGGCTGAAGGTGCAGTGCAAGGAGCAGTCTATATCATATTTACAGCTGCTGGTGAGTTAGGGGCTCCTTGTAAGAATGTGAAAATAAAAGGCGACGGAAACTGTTTCTTCAGAGCGGTCAGTGAAGCGGTGTGTGGTACAGATGAGTATCATGGAACAATTCGAAATGCCATGGTGAAGCAGCTAGAAAGCAACGATGCTACATATAGGAGCATTTTGAGAAGGGGTTACCGTTCAGTGTCAGAATACATTAGCACATCCAAAATGAGCTCTCTAGGTAGTTGGGCGACCGAAGTGGAGATTCAAGCAGCGACAGATTGTTTAGGTGTAAGCATATATACATACTACACCGACCGTTGGCTTGAATACAGTTGTAAGGGTTTACAGGTGTCTAACCAGGGGATTTATTTGGAGAATTGTGGTTACCATTATGAGACAGTTGTTTGCGTCAAGAGGCCTCAGATGCAGTCTTGTTACGATGCAAGTGGGAACAGTGTTACACCACAAACATTCAAGTCTTCAGCCTCCAACTCGTCCGATTCCGAGAGCGCTTGGGGGGCAACAAGGTCCAGTGACTACGATGATTGGATGTGTGAGGATGATCACGGATACTGGCAAGAGGACGATGAGCATGAACACGAAGAGTGGTACCACGATGCGCATGAACACGAAACTCTGGGTGATGACTTGGAGGATACCAGGGACACGAAGCCGAAACTCGTCACCAATACGATTCCAACAACAACCTTGTGGATGATGACGAGGTTTACGACGACGAGGTTGACGACACGGTTCGTGCTGCGGAGGATGCAAGAAAAAAACAGTAGATGCAACGCAAGCTTAATTAGTCGCTATTGAACAGATCATGGCATTCATTTTTAGAATGGGTGAGCGCTGGTGGGGCTCAGTCTCTGAAGAGCAGATTAGCTCCTTCATGGATACACTTAAGATTCGCGCTGGAGATATTGTCATCGCAGCACACTTTGGTGACATGACCGGAGGAGTGTGTTCGGTTACGGTGAAGACCGACGACGCCGTCCTGACATTTGCTGTGGTCATCCGTCGAGGCAGTTACATATGTAACAACTTGGTACAAGGTGGATTTTCTAATCCAATTGACATTATAAGAGAGCTGGTTTGTAAACTGGAGAAGGGCACTTGCTGCCTAGACCGAGGAAAATACCTCATAACCCCAACTACTTTTCTGTGACACATATAGTGGAAGAGATGTGTTCGAGATTGTAACTGCCAAGGGAAAGAGATTCAAGGTGACGTTTGATATGTTGGGGTTTACACTTGGGACAAGCGCACGCTTCTCCGAGATCACAAGTGTACTGTCCTACATCAGCATGGTTGAAAAAGTCACCTTTGCAACTCGACCCTGTTCCGCGATGCAAGCAAACCCGAGCGTTGGGGATGAAGACATAGAAGGTCCACCGCGTGTCACAGAGGCGACAAGCAATCTGTAGATTACTAGAGATATAAGTTGGTAGCATATGTAATCACTGTTCTATCCCTGTTTCACTATGTCATTTCAAAGTCCTTGTGTTGTAGACATCAATGTCCATATCCATATGTGAATAAAGACAAAGTATTTCTGAAACCGAATGACCATTCACGTTTATTGACAGAGTACATTACAACCATTAATTTTGTCAATAAATCCATACCCAAATGGTCACTGTCCACAACCAGGGAAGCAGGGGCAGCATTCATTTCCAAAGAACATAAACTTTATTGAGGCCTTGGTTCTCTACCTCCATTGGCACCTCGTCATCCCTTCGTCATGCTCTTCTTCATCATCGGCCATGTACTTGAGAGAAAGACAAATAATCACATTACCAAGAGGCCATACACACAGGCAATGTGTCAACACCTTATACATTTCCAGATCTACCATGTAATCTTCTGCATTGTTCAGCTGGGGAAGAGGAGGCAATGCTGGATGAGGTTGAGGTTGTGCATGGTTGAGGACCTCGGGGGTCAACAGTGGACGCTCTTGTTGTACGACAGGGTTTTTAGGTCCCTCTCCGTCAGAGGATAGTATGTAATCGCTCTCCTGAAATGTTTATTATATGCATGGGATAGAAATATCACTTACACATGATATACTGTACAACAGTGCATGAAACGTGATCAAAATAGTCATTCACAATCTATCGGAGTACCTACAGAACGGTTCAGGGTTATGGTAGATGCCTGTGGATTGGAGATTAGCGTCAGAAACCGTACAAAATAAAGGATTAGGATTAGAATGTTGTATAAACAAGGTGTGTGTAACGTAGGATATAATCATGTGTATTTTACCGGGCTGAGCTCGCTGTTGTCGGTTTCTATACCACTCTCCTCTGACATCATTACAAGTGTGAAATTAACAATGAGTTGAGTCAAAGAGGTACAGGTCTACAGTTGGCTGGTAGAATGTGACACTTTCAGTACATTTTAAATTTTCGTCATTTAGCAGACGCTCTTATCCAGAGCGACTTACAAATTGGGTAGGTGTCACGGTCAAACCCCTTCCCAGGGTTAGTTTGGGTTAGGATAGGCACAGGGGGGTGTGGGGCGTTTTAAAAATCCATACCCAAACGCTCATGGGGCACAATCCGTTTACCAGTACATAGTACTTACAATACGTGTAGCAAACAAACTCCGATATGCATTACACATATAGCGAAATAGGGTGTGGGCCGATGGCGTATGTGAACTCAAGCCATTTCGATTCACTCCGTTTTTGTGACCCAAGAGGCAAGAAGCAAAATAAGTATGGCAACTGGCCTCTATTGAACGGATCATGGTCTTCATTTGTAGACTGGATGCATGGCCGATGTTGGTGAGGCTCCGTCTCTGAAGAACAGATTATGTCTTTCCTGAATAGACCTGAGGTTAATGTTGGAGCTATTGTCATCGCGGGATACTTTGGTGACATGCTCGGAGGAGTGTGTTCAGGTATGGTGAAGACCGATGAGAATACCATCATCACATTTGCTGTATACGTCAACCGAGGCTATTACAGATGCACCGACTTCGTACAATGGGAATATGTAGATCCTGTTAGGATGATAGAAAATCTGATTGAAGAAGTCCCAGAAGGGTACTTGATGGCTAGACCGAGAGACATACCTGATGGTCCGAACAGGTTTTCTTGCACACGTGTAGTGGAAGAGATGCGTGACATGATACAGGTACTGAAAGGTGCATGGTGGGGACTTTCAACTGGCAGTTCCCCAAGGTCATGCGAGCACATTGAAGTGATAGAGGATCTACAAAAGATGGAAGAGGAATACCACAATCCGGCTGCAGCAATCTGTCGTATGAATGAAGACCGTCTTGGATACCTCTTCGAAATTGTAACCGCAAAAGGAAAGACATACAAGGTAACGTTTGATAAGTCAGGGTTTAAGCTTGGGACCGGTGTACACTTCTCCACCATGAGAGGTTTGCTGCACTACATGAGCACGGTTAAAAAGGTGACCTTTGTGACAAGAGCTCTGCAGGAGCAGGATGGAGAAGGAGGAGAACATGGAGATGGAAATTCCACCCCATCTCAAACACTTCATACAGGCCAGCCCGTATGCACAAGAATAGAGATGGAGGACATGAACATGGAACTCCTGCGCATGTCAGCCCGTATAAGTGTAATTGAAGTGTACAGTATGTATCCCTGTTATGACTTGACATCAATAATACAGTGAATGACCATTCGTTTCAGAGATGTGTTGTCTTTATTCACATACATTACAACTATCATTCATTTTGTCAGCTCGCTCATGTCACCCATAGTAGAAGTTATACCAATCCTTTAAGGACATATGATTATTCAACATAAAATTCAACTGCGTTCTCCTGATCAACACATCGGTGCTCAACTGTGTGTTGTTGGCAAGACTGTCGATTTGTTGTTCCTCACATCCCTCCACATGCCGCAGGCCATGGATGAGTTTGGTGTAAATGGCCGAGAGAGTTGATCCGTAGATTATGGTGAGGGACACACGCCCGGTGATTTCACCTATGTTCTCCGAGGGGCTCTCGATCAAGGCTTTGATGTGAGGCGTATTTTTGTCTACGATGGCGATGTTGTCGGCTTACTCGCTCATGGTCTGGTACAGGGAGGTGATATGCACTGCTCAAAAAAATAAAGGGAACACTAAAATAACACATCCTAGATCTGAATGAATGAAATAATCTTATTAAATACTTTTTTCTTTACATAGTTGAATGTGCTGACAACAAAATCACACACAAATTATCAATGGAAATCAAATTTATCAACCCATGGAGGTCTGGATTTGGAGTCACCCTCAAAATTAAAGCGGAAAACCACACTACAGGCTGATCCAACTTTGATGTAATGTCCTTAAAACAAGTCAAAATGAGGCTCAGTAGTGTGTGTGGCCTCCACGTGCCTGTATGACCTCCCTACAACGCCTGGGCATGCTCCTGATGAGGTGGCGGATGGTCTCCTGAGGGATCTCCTCCCAGACCTGGACTAAAGCATCCGCCAACTCCTGGACAGTCTGTGGTGCAACGTGGCGTTGGTGGATGGAGCGAGACATGATGTCCCAGATGTGCTCAATTGGATTCAGGTCTGGGGAACGGGCGGGCCAGTCCATAGCATCAATGCCTTCCTCTTGCAGGAACTGCTGACACACTCCAGCCACATGAGGTCTAGCATTGTCTTGCATTAGGAGGAACCCAGGGCCAACCGCACCAGCATATGGTCTCACAAGGGGTCTGAGGATCTCATCTCGGTACCTAATGGCAGTCAGGCTACCTCTGGTGAGCACATGGAGGGCTGTGCGGCCCCCCAAAGAAATGCCACCCCACACCATGACTGACCCACCGCCAAACCGGTCATGCTGGAGGATGTTGCAGGCAGCAGAACCGTTCTCCATGGCGTCTCCAGACTCTGTCACGTCTGTCACATGTGCTCAGTGTGAACCTGCTTTCATCTGTGAAGAGCACAGGGCGCCAGTGGCGAATTTGCCAATCTTGGTGTTCTCTGGCAAATGTCAAACGTCCTGCACGGTGTTGGGCTGTAAGCACAACCCCCACCTGTGGACGCTCGGGCCCTCATACCACCCTCATGGAGTCTGTTTCTGACCGTTTGAGCAGACACATGCACATTTGTGGCCTGCTGGAGGTCATTTTGCAGGGGCTCTGGCAATGCTCCTCCTGCTCCTCCTTGCACAAAGGCGGAGGTAGCGGTCCTGCTGCTGGGTTGTTGCCCTCCTACAGCCTCCTCCACGTCTCCTGATGTACTGGCCTGTCTCCTGGTAGCGCCTCCATGCTCTGGACACTACGCTGACAGACACAGCAAACCTTCTTGCCACAGCTCGCATTGATGTGCCATCCTGGATGAGCTGCACTACCTGAGCCACTTGTGTGGGTTGTAGACTCCGTCTCATGCTACCACTAGAGTGAATGCACCACCAGTATTCAAAAGTGACCAAAACATCAGCCAGGAAGCATAGGAACTGAGAAGTGGTCTGTGGTCACCACCTGCAGAACCACTCCTTTATTGGTGGTGTCTTGCTAATTGCCTATAATTTCCACCTGTTGTCTATTCCATTTGCACAACAGCATGTGAAATGTATTGTCAATCAGTGTTGCTTCCTAAGTGGACAGTTTGATTTCACAGAAGTGTGATTGACTTGGAGTTACATTGTGTTGTTTAAGTGTTCCCTTTATTTTTTGAGCAGTGTATTTCATCACCGTGTTTGGGATTACAATGTTCCCCCTGTACATGTGTCTAGGAGGGAAAGATGTGCAGTCAAGCTCTTGAAAGGATCGGTTGGTGGCCATCTCCTGAGTGACTCTTTTTAAAATGTCAAGGTTGTCAAGGGAAGCTGATCGCAAGAGAGCTAGGAGATTTCTGAGAGCCTCATTGTCCTTGTCAGCGCAGGGTTGTTGGGAAGGTATGCACACGTAGCTGTCCGCACACTATGGGAAAGAGAACGAGGGAAGTCCACTGGGTCCTTTCATACTGCAGGCAAGGCCCGAACACAGGTCGCACATGAATTCAAACTCCCCTCGGGTAGAGGCGACGAGGACGTCGAAAGCCCCTCTCGCTCTGTCCGAGGCCCAGAGGCTGTTTGACATCATGAAAGCCAAGACATTGACGAGAGCCTGCCTGTTTTCTTCATCGTACACAGATAGGGTGCTATTAAAACGTACGGTGCCGGTGCCCACTATCTTCATACAGGATCCACAGTTAATGTCGACCTGCCACTTGGAGGAAAGCTTACACAGATCGTTCGTCAGGACCTTTTTCTTGTTGTCGTTGAGGACGGTGAACTTGACTGGTATTTTTTCCAAGGTGCCTTGCTTGTAGGCGGTAACGCTCTTGTTGTCAATGACGAACAGAGTGCTGCAGTCGCCGAAGGGTATGAGGCCGTGCAAGTCGATTTTGAACATCGCAGGCTGATGGGCCTGACTGACCCTGGTCATGGTGTGGGAGAAAGCGTACTCCTTCTGACTGAAAGACATCTTTAACCGAGTGTAAGCGGGGTTGGGAGGAGGAATAAACTATCGCCAGGGTTTGCTCGATGCATGTCTACGGAATCGAATGTACGGTGATTTTTCGTCTCAATCTAAGTTGAGCAAATGGTGGCGTAGGGGCCATGTGGAGGAGAGCGAGCCCAAGTGAGGACCAAGAGAGCCACCGTCTTTCGTTGACACACTGTCCTATCTTTCTCCTCTTGTCTTGGCCATAGACACGCTGGATAAGCCTGTGGGCCAGGACGTTGTTGGCGAACAGGTCCCTGTAGAAGTTTTTACAGCCTGTGCAATGATACATAACCTCCCTGCAGTCAGCGAGAGGATGTGTCCTCTTGCCGAGCATGGCTCGGATGTGTTTGAGCCACTTCTTCTCTCTGAAGGTCTCGATCCACGTTCGCATGAGGTTCGCGTCAGTGCAAGAGTAGGGCATGATGCAAAGAACAGACTCGGGGTACATGGCGGCCGCTGAGATGAACGCGTCGGGAGTGTGTATCTGCAACATGAGTACGGTCTGATACAGAAGATCGGCCAGGTCAACTAGAGTCCTCTCGCACAGCTCGCTTCTCGCTATGGAAAGCCTACCAGTAAAGGAGTCGATCCCCACGTCTGTCAGCATGACAGTCAACACCGAAAGCCAGATGGAGGCGTCCGAGCAGGGGAGAAGCAAAGAGTCGTTGTTTCTGAGGGACACTATGCCTTCAGACATTGCTTCGGTGAGCCTTTTCCTGAGCGAAGCGCTTAGGTTCCTGTAGACATCACGGGGCTGTAGGGACATGTCCTCTGTGATCACCTTGAGGCAGGCCTCGAGTTTCTCACACGGCAGACAAGCCACAGTCTCCCTGTTTATCCTTAGGTGCTCCAACTCCCAAGTCTGGCAGCCCGGTATCATGTGTTCGGGGCAGTTGTTCATTACGGTGTTGAAAGCCATGGTTGCCCTCTTCAACCTCTCTCTGACAGAGGCGATGGAGGTGAGCAGGTGGTCTTTGCAATCATCCAGGATGTGGGTGCCCAGAGCAGAGCTGTACATGTAGCGGGGCAAGCAGTAGTCTATAATGCAGTGAGCCACAAGCTTCCCGGAGCGGTTGACCAAGGTACAGTCTGCGTAGTGAGCTATCAACACCCTAGAGTTGGCGAAACATTTGTTGAAAGGCAGGTAGGGGTGAGAGATGAGCTCCATGTGAGAGGAGGGATCGATCTGGATTTATTGGTGCTGTTTGTGATGCTCGTCCGAGTTGTTATCGCTGTCGTGGTCGGATTCACGGTCGCAATCGTACTCCTTATCGCTCTCAGAGACTTTGCTGGATTTAGAGCGCTTGGCCTCGCACATGAGCGAGCCTCCGAACATGGCCATGATACACCCTGTGTTAGCCTGGAGGTTCAACGGGTATCTGTAGAAAGCGGCTTCGCAAGGGTTGCACTTGTGATATTCGTTGCACTCGATGGGCTTGACGGAGAGTCCTGTGATCTGCTGTAGCTACGTCTTTACAATTTCTACGTAGGTGGTTTTGACACTGGAGTTGGCCACTTTCAAGCGATCCAGCGTTTGTTGACTAAAGTGCTTTTTCTTTGAGGATTTGATGAGACTGCTCCAAGGAAAGAACCCCGCTCCCATCTTGGACGTGATGAGTTCAGATGCTTTGCAAGCGAGCAGGTCTCTGAGCTCGACTGCACATGAACATGTGGTTCATGCAGTATTTCCAGTCCTTGTTGTACAGCGTTCTCACTGTGAGGGTATCGACTGACCCAGACTCATAGCCCCGCGCGGGGACGAGTGTCGTAGAGACCGCAGAGAAACCAGAGTCCAGCTGCAACGTTATAACATCTTCCACTCTGTAGGCGATGAGAAAGGAGCTAGCTCGATGCAGCTCTAACCGCCGGCCGAGATCGTCCACGAGGGGTTCCCGCTCCAGGTACAAGATTACATCTCCGGGCTTGAGCTGGTGCCAGGGAGAGGTGGAAAAGCACGAGAACTTCTCAGTCTCCAGTTTGATGCAGTCTCCCCTCATGACGCATGCTATGAAGGTGTCCGTCATGGCGGAATCACAAGGGGAGTGCATACTTTTGAAGGCCGACAGAACCCCTGACCTTTACGGAGACCGAAGAGAGATCGCCCTTGTCGTCTAGGTTGTGAGTGAGAGCCACGTAGGTCTTCTTAGCTACGTGACAGTAGAGGGATCAACTGTTTTCATATTCCAGCTTGACTCTCCTGTCTTTGACGAAGGGTCCAGTGACGTCCGCAAATTCTTTAGACCCAGGGACTCTGGCCACGTAGACGGGATAGCCTTCCTTGGTGAATGTTCCTCTTGGGTCACTGACTACATTTTGGTGTGTTACCTCTGCCTATCACGTACATCCTCTCGAGAGTGTCCTCCACCAAAGCCGTGTGCACGTAGTCCAGAAAGGCAGGCACCTGCGCGCCAGCCCGCTTAAACTTGTCACCCAAAGCCGTCCGGGCCTTACAGGCGAAGCTCTCGAGGAGTTCGTTTTCAGTCTCCCGACCAAGCAGCTGTTTACCACGGAAATCTGTGGCCAGATATGAGAGGCCCGCAGGGGTGAGGAGCCGTTCCGTAGAAGGAGTTGGCCAGGACTTTACACTCTCCCTCCTGCATCTTGTAGTAGACCCGCTCGGCCTTGCTGATGTCTGGGTTCTTGAGTTTCCTCTTGAACTCGGCTCGCTGGTTGAGATAGTACACGACCGAGGAAGAGAATATGGCCGGTGCATGGACAAAGCCGCCTTGGGTCTGGTCGTACTTGAGAATGAGCGATGCGTGCTCAAACCCCTCAGCTTCCCAGTAGTAACACACCCAACCGGATAGATCATGGAGGAAGTTCACAGGAGGCCAGGGGATGGTGGTCTCAGGCGAGATGTTGAGAGCGCACATGATGGACGGGTACATACTTGAGAAGTCAAACGAAGGCTCCAGGCCCATGCCGGGTCTGGAGTAGTGTAGGCCCATGAGAGGATCGCACACCGCTCCCCCCTTCCACTTCTCGCTGTCTCCATTGTCAGAGTCGAGCTTAGGGTCCCATCGCAGGCGGCTGTTTAATTCCATACCCAAGGGTCCCGCTTTGACTCTGAGAGTATCGAGTGTAAACTTGAGCTGAGGGATCTGAACCGAGTGAATGCTCTGCATGAAGCCGCCAAAAGTATCCCCTCTTCTGTGTACCACGACGTCTATATTGAGAGTGGTCCTACATCGATGGAACAGAGCTGATACGGGGTTGAGGACTTTATCCAGCCTGGCGCACAACTGCGAGTCGACCAAGTTGTAGACGAGCACGGCAAAGAGACTCTTTCCCCCCATTCTGATCATCTCGTCCATTTTAGAGTAACCGACGTCTGCCAGCTTGCAAAGCTTTCTGGTGTCCTTTGGAGGCTTTCTGTGCAGCTCCCTGACCTTGGCGATGACAAAGGGTGCCACGTCGTTCAACCTCAAGCTGGTGCACGCAAACTTGATCTCTCTGGTCCCCGTCATCCTGTACAGATCTATGATGTTCATACCGCAGCTGTTCATTTTGAAGTGGCCCAGCCTTCTCTTTGTTGAACTTTTCGATGTGCACAGATATCAGTCGGAGCGTGTACTCGGTCAAGGTTCCGTTCAGCAACACCGAGCCTAAGCTCTTGAGCATCTCCTTGTACATATCCAGGTAACATATGTTTTCAAACTGGAAGAAAGATACCATGTCCTAGGCCAGGGCCCTGGTCACAAAGAACCCGTACCAGGCTCGCAATAGCGAGGAACATCGTTTCTAGGTAGCGACGTCGCGGCGCTTGGTGTAGTTCGATTCCGCGTAGAAATGCACACGCTGCTCGATCACCCTCACGTCAAATTTGGCATTGAACACGTACAGGAGTTTTATGCCGTAGTGGTACAGCAGTGAGTTCTCCAGAGCACGGGTAAAACAAATGTCCTTGTGACATCGTCTACACTGGCACCCCTGGCCAGTTCGTTGTTCGCCTCTGGGTGATGGTTGTGTGTTACCTTAGATTTGTTATAGAGAACTATCAGCTTCTTCCTGTGGTGGTCGGGTGAGCTCTTGGGTATATGGGAGTTGAGGATCACGAGAGAGACGCAAGTTATCTCGTGCTGCTGACCTGGCATGTCAGGCTACAGAGCAGGTGGTAGACGTGTTTACTCTGTTTGGGCAATTGTTTCCTGCCAGTGTTTAGTGTGTGAACCAGCTTATTCCTGTACTCTGTCATGTCCGCGACCATGCTCTCGGTGCAGTAGGGGAACTTGTAGGTAATTGCATTATCGCCAACACCGCTCCCAGGTACACGATCGAACGGGTTATGCTCTTCAACATCACTGGCCCCGGAGAAGGCAAGAGTTACGCCAACAACGTGCTGAACTACCAGTTCAGGGGGGTAAGAGGTTGCATAGAGACGCTGACGTCTTTCACCCCGCAAGCTTGGAGGGGAGATGTTCCAGTGCTCTGCACCCTTGTATTATGGAGGAGTTATAGGGCGATGTCTCAGAATGCACCTAAGGAAGCTTACGACAAAAGGCACCTGAGAGAATCTAGACAAGGCCCGAGAGGCACCTTCCACGGGCCCAGACTGAGCGTGTACTCAACCGAGTACTCGGGTGTACCTGTGAAAAACGTGAGCTCGTTTTGCACCACGCGGACCGTGTATCACCAGGACAAGATACTTTTGAGAGTCAACCGTGATAATCACGGTCACTTAGTCGAGCTAGAGGAGGATTGGGAGTGGAAGGACGCTGCTGAGGTGTTTAAGACTGTTCACGGCGCCTGACGTGTTCTCTGTGGAGATGTTGAAACGGGACTACGCTGCGACCATGATGGCCGTAAAGGGAGAGTTGATAATTGCGAGGCCTCGACAGTCGACGAAACTCAGTGCCATGATAAGGGCTCTGCGTGAGTCAAACGGACGCGCAGCGCTCGCCATGAGAAAGGGTATGACGCCTGGAAGTGACACGCGAGAGTGTAGGACTCAAAGGCAACCTCTGGGAGAGTTACCCATGACAAGTAGCCAGGGACGTAAAAAGACTAATGCTCAGCAGTCGAGAGACTCGGTGAACGCGCTGAGAGTAAAAAAGAGAAAATGCGCTAGGTTTGAGGATATAGAAAACCGACGACACTAATGCGAGCTCGGGTGTTGTGTTGTTGTTGTTGTCCATAGACATTGGTAGACACTGTATTGTGTTTGGTGTGTGCCATGTGAAAATAACAATAAAAGTGTACATGCAAAAACAAACACTAAATTGTGTATAGTGGTTTGTGTCATTGTATCACCCTCGTCGACCTGGTATGACAAATGGGTTTTTAGGTGTATGACAGATTAGGACTGGATCTGAGTTAAGAAAGCTTGAGTTCAGAGTTAAGAGGAGTATGGGAATACATCACAAGTGAGACAAGTGTTTCGCTTCAATGTATTTTATTTGGCTTCATAATCCGTGATGACATTAGGTACAAACTGTTCTATCTCTCAGACATATTAAGTCATTGACTGCAGGCAACTACACATTGCATGTTCAACCACAGACAACCAAGGATATTCCGGTTGACCAAAGGGATATCAGTGTGCAGTGTTCACAGTCAAAATCCTCTTCTCAATAAGGGAGAACCTTTCCAAAAACGAATAGTATTTTATAATACATCGCAGACTCCGTGGAGCTGTGGATCATAAAACATGTATTCTCGGTCTAAAGCCCTTCAGCAGCACCGGCTAGAGAGGCGAGAGAGGCAGAGTCAGGAGCAGTGTCAGCGTGACCGGCTAGTTATTAAGTGCCTGAGGGTCATGGGAATGTCCCAGTTTTCCGTGTTCTTTGAGAAGATGAGCTTCACCCAGTTCATCCGCATGCCTTTGGATCAGTACGAGGTCTACGGGGATGAGTTGTCAGCCGGTACGCCGAACTGCTTGACCGGATAGCGGTACTGTGTGCCAGCGCCTTCTCGATGCTCGATGACTTCAAGCCACCCGGCACCTTCAAGTTGGATGAGCGAAATAGCCTTTCAGTGAGGCCGACGCGTCAACCTGGGTGCTTGAGAACGACGCTGAGTTCTTTGCTGATAAGGATCCTCCAATGCAGCATACCGATGCTCTCCATGCCGGGAACTCGGACCGCACTCCCTTGATCCGATGCACAGAGACTTGTTCGATGTGTCGTTGGAAGAGAATGCTCAGCTGTTCGACATCTGCTCCCACCGGGTGGGCGAGTGCGATAGACATGAAACCTGGGTGGTCAAAAACCTGGACATGGTGTAGTTTCGACAAAACCGAGGTTTCAGTCACTTTATCCTATGTGATACCCTGCAACTTTTGTACAATAAAGTCAAGTGACTCTGTGCACCCTGAGAGTTTGTTATTTTTTAAAACTCAGAATGATAACCAATACACATTTAGTTTTGACACTTTATTTCACGTACATGTTACACAACAAATCACCAAACATCATAACAGTGAGAATGCTTATCGCAGTTGACTCACGTTTATTATCAGTGGTAACCACTTAAACCCTGTGGATTCATCCAGTCTCTCGAGATAGGCACACCAGCAGCCCTGAGATCACTGTGCTCCAGTCTAAACTCAGGGAGCGTTCCCCGGGCTCTGAAGTAGCAGCAGTTAAAAAGTCAATTTGGTGTACAGCAGCTGTGCTTGTGGCACCTTGCATAGTAATCTCCTTTAGTCTACATTACACTCCTATTCATTAGAGATAGAAGTCGCGGACCATTTCCTGGTAACAGCCTGTGACGCTGTGCGCTTTTGTTGAGATGGAGGAGTATCTGTGCTTCGGAGACTAAAGGAGCTCGTAGTACCCCGGCAGAACCTCATAATGATATACAAAGTGGGACTTGTGATACAGTGCATGTTCCCTATAGCTATGCAGACATTGAGCAACACTTACTTGACCTCCTCACACTCCACATGCGAGCGGTAATATATGGTGCTGGCGATCCAGGGTATCCAGCAGCACATGAAGAACGTCGTCGTGAGGAAGGGCAGAACTTGACCCCTTTTCATCTTACCCCGAAACAAATTTCGGTTCACGTGCTTTCTGACACTGCACTTGAGTGTTGTCCTGTTGTGTACCACCTTCATGTATCTCTCGATGTTGATATAGACCATGAGAAGTATTCCGTACTGGAAACAGAACTGTGAAAAAATAGGGGAACAAACGAGATGACATTAGCTGAGCTGGTGGGACATGCTTGTGTGTATACTTTCTCAAGGAGTCAGAGTGGTGCTACGTACCGTCATCACTCCCTTAATCTGTTTGCACACCACGTAGCCAAACACCCAGCCCTTCAAGAGAATCGTCTGAGTAACCCACACCGGGAAAGTCAGCAAAGTGGCTGATGTCACAGACTCCCAGATGTGAAAAGAAAACGTTGACATTACTGAGGACCTTCCTTTGCCTGACCGAGTCCTTTGAACAGGCACAGTGGAGCGTGATGACCATGTAGAGGTTGACAACCAAGCCCGTGATCATAACGAGCGCGTGAAAGAAAGGGATGTAAAAGGTGCGGCTGTATTCATAGAGATAATAACAATGTGAATTTGACTCCGGGTAGTTTGAAGTTCTATTGAAGATTGTAACATTATCGAATGTGACATTGAAAAGTGATTCCATTCTAGCGATCTACGTGAAACAAGCCACTGACACCCTTGGTAGCAATGCGCCAACCTTTTTAAGTTAAAGTCACGGTAATTGGAACTGTCCAGCCAAGCTCTTTTGTCCATGTAAAGTCTATGGAGTTCAAAACATCCAACCACAGCTGATTTATCCAAACACGGCTGTTTTATCCAACCACGGCTGTTTTATCCAACCACGGCTGTTTTATCCAACCATGGCTGAATCATCCGACCAACGTTAAGTCTATGGGAGTTCAGAACATGGGAGATGTTCACCCTAGCTCGGTCAGTGACAGAATGACAAGATATTAGGTCTGGGAGTCTATAGTGGGCGGGGCTACCATATTCATCCAACCATGGCTCATTCATCCACCCATGGCTGTTTTATCCAACCATGGCTGATTTATCCAACCATGGCTGATTTATCCAACCATGGCTGTTTTATCCAACCATGGCTGACTCGTCCGACCAACGTTAAGTCTATGGGAGTTCAGAACATGGGAGATGTTCACCCTAGCTCGGTCAGTGACAGAATGACAAGATTTTGTGGGCGGCGCACAATTGGCCCAGCGTCGTCCAGGGTAGGGGAGGGAATGGCCGGCAGGGATGTAGCTCAGTTGATAGAGCATGGCGTTTGCAACGCCAGGGTTGTGGGTTCGATTCCCACGGGGGGCCAGTATAAAAAAATATGTATTCACTAACTGTAAGTCGCTCTGGATAAGAGCGTCTGCTAAATGACTAAAATGTAATGTAAATGATTTTAGGTCTGGGAGTCTAGAGTGGGCGGAGCTACCATATTCATCCAACCATGGCTCATTCATCCAACCTTGGCTGTTTTTTCCAACCATGGCTGATTTATCCAACCTTGGCTGTTTTATCCAACCATGGCTGATTTATCCAACCATGGCTGTTTTATCCAACCATGGCTGTTTTATCCAACCACGGCTGTAACCTCTGGTTTGTGAACTTGTATATATTTAGCATGTAACACAGGATATAATAAATGATTGTGAACATATCTGCGTCTTGTGTCTGTGTGAAAACAAAAATATGACTTCAGAGTAAGAGATGTACATTTTATTGCACAGTATATTGCACATATAACCTTGACAGTTACAGAAGAGCAGCAAATTACACACACAACCCCTCGATTAGTCCACAACCCTCTCAGTGTCTCAGTAGCCCGGGCTCATCTATTACGCTCACAACCATCGCGCAAGGGGCTGAGAGCACTCCAACCTCTCCTGGTCAGACGTGGGGAAGACAGAGCTCAGCAGGACGAACTGTGAAGGGACTCTGCAGACCGGGCATTATGCGAGCAGCACCAGAGCAAGGTCTTCTTGATCCCTCCACTGGATAATACAGTTCGAGCAGATGCAGGATACCGAAGAAGGGTAGAGTTCGGGACGGTACCCTGTCGAAGCAGATTGAGCGCAAGCGGGGCTCGTCATGACACCGGAGTCGAGTCAGATAAGCACTGTTGAGCCCGAAGCGACAAGGGAAGAACCTCGAGAACGGACACCGTGGCTGCGGAGCAAGGGCACGGCAATCTCGAGTGCGTCTAGGTGGAGATCGCTCCCATCGAGAGGAACACTGACCTCGGCGCCGAGGGGAGTGTATTAGAATGCTGGATAGGAGAGTACGCATATTGACCTGAGCGAGATGTGGCGTAGAAGTGAGTGTAAGATTAGAACATGGGATATGTTCACCCTAGCTCGGTCAGTGACATAATGTACTACAGGCAGGCTTGTCAAACTAGTACGTTCACTCTTGTGTAACCAACCGATATGACTCATACTTGCCAAGGGAATGGGACATAGAGCAATTTATCCAACGGTAGCTCATTTATTCAACCTTAGAGCATTTATAATAATATGCCATTTAGCAGACGCTTTTATCCAAAGCGACTTAGTCATGTGTGCATACATTTTTACGTATGGGTGGTCCCGGGGATCGAACCCACTACCCTGGCATTACAAGCGCCATGCTCTACCAATTGAGCTACAGAGGACCATTTATCCAACCATGGCTTCCCTACTATAGACCCTCTTTCTCTACTATAAACATATATATAACCCCCTGTAACCCCATTTCACACACTACCTAAGTGTTATTGAGTTTTCTTAACTTACTTCTACCATGGAGGATAGTATGTGTGTGTATATCAAGTTCCCATATTATGCAAGATGTGGGCACGCGAGCCATCAATGGTTGTCTGCAGAGACAATTAAGACGCTTCGCTTGAACAAGGCTGGTGTTGATGCTGACTCTTCTGACTTTTGGAAAAGTGCATCTGTTTCCATGGAGGGTCTACTCAAAGAGAAACCGGTATGTTTCGAATACGGAAACAGTTGTTTCTCATATCTGATAGGAAATATATCAAAGCTAAATTTGCCTTAAATGAATGAGATCTTAGCAGTGGGAAGCGGTGTCGGTTTAAACGAATGCTACATTACTTACAAAGTACTTGCTGCGAAGATTGTTCATGTCACGGACATCGAGCCTACTCACGACATGGTGGGAACACTCTCTTGTGTCGAAGCGATTGACAAGTACACTGAAGCGGACGCCCTGATGTTTATATATCCCTGTTTCTGTGCTTCCGGCTACGAAGGAGTCGTCCGAAAATGTGCCGCTGGACTCGTTCTTATGGTTGTCATGAAAGTCTGATTATATACAGAAAATATTAAGAAATACACACTGTGAACCATTCCCTTGAATGGAAGATTTGGTTAGTTTTTTGTCAGAAAGATAGGCTTTGGTACTGTGTGATATTTCTGTATTAGACTCATTTGCCAAGGGAGTGAAGCATCTATCCAACCATGAAGCAGTCTTAAAAGTGGATGCGACTCTGTTGAGTCCCGAGTCACAGCTCAATCAGTACCCGTATATCACGGCAACTGTCCAACCGCTTCTCTAAAAACTCCACACAAACTCTTATGAACTATTAATGCCCCCACTTTCCAGATAGCACACGTCTCACTCCAGAGCGTATCAGATCATTAGGTCGTCCGGACTCTTCTACGATGCCCAAAGTCCTGGTGAAAAAACAGCGAGATCACGTTGACACAGCGAAACAAACCGTTCCGAAAGCCCTATGCTCCGCTTCTAGACAACATGATCGCACTGGCTAGGATTTCCCCCAGGTTCTAACTGAAGTTCACCGTGAGACTTTCAGGCTTCCGCAGATACAACACCACCATGACCTCTGTAGGTTATCCGGAATTGGATAAAACCTTGTATGTGATACGCACACGGCCCTCTGAGCACCACACCTACCACTGCCTTATGCACGAGGTACACTCGCCATCTGTCTATTATCTGGAGAAGGGGAGATCTGTCGTCGAAGAGCCTCAAAACCCGTTCAGCTCTGAGTTCATCGACCCCAGACAAATGGCCAATGGAGTCTTCGATTTAGCGATCACCTTAACCGTGGATCAAGATCTAACATATCACACCAACATTGAGGTCAACGACAACTGCTCCGAGGCTCTCAAGTGGGTCTTGACAGAGGGCATTCTCTCTGTAGTCCCCTGTAGCTCAGTTGGTAGAGCATGGCGCTTGCAATGCCAGGGTTGTAGGTTCAATTCCCCCGGGGGGCCAGAATGAAAATGTATGCACTCACAAACTGTAAGTAGCTCTGGATAAGAGTGTCTGCTAAATTACTAAAATGTAATTCCCCAGGACATGTATACAATCTGGAAGAGTGTTGTTCATTATGTGCTTTTCAACACCTTCGTGGCAGTTTCGCAAGGAAGCCCGTGAAAAGGCACACGTAAATAAATAAATGTTTTATACATGTGTTAAATGTGTGTCAATGTCTATGTGTCAATGCTTACCCTGGTGTCCATACCTGTCAGTGTTTTTACCTGGGTATGGATTTTAACTACGCTCCTAACCCTAACCCCCTCTAGTGTGTTTGTATTAACCATTCCCTTGAATGGAAACTTTGGGACTTGATGTTACATTGAAACATTTTTATCAGAAGGATAAGCTTTGGAACTGTGTGTTATTTCTGTCATAGACTCATCCTTGCCAAGGGAGTGAAGCATCTATCCAACCATAAAGCATCTATCCAACCATAAAGCATCTATCCAACCATAAAGCATCTATCCAACCATTAAGCGATCTTAAAGTGGATGCAACTCTGTTGAGTCCCAACTCAACGCAGCTCAATCAGTACACGTTATACAATGGCGACCTCAAGAGGAGTTTACGTCAACTTATCTGTGGATTATGTAGTCATTAGAGTGGGTAAACAGGAGCTCGACGCACACGGTCTGTTCATGAATGGAAATGTGGTGGATAAAGACTTTAACTACGACGTCTTATTAGACCTGGACTCCTCATGTAGGGGAGAGTACGTAACTCCTCTGGAACAGGGGCGACTTCTCAATGCATACACATAGTACATAACCAATAGACTGAAGCACCTTCGAAAGCTGTTCCCGCTCGAGCAATGCCGCGTACTGTTTGTATCTTCCAGTTACATACCCAGACCGTTGATCGGGATCACGGGGGCTAGGACGGAGATGATATCCTGCTTTCTCAACTGTTTCGGCAAAGTGTACGTGGTGAACAGGGAATCATTGTGCAACCCGGAGTTTGTGGACAAGTGGAGTGCGAGCAAGTCGCTCCCTCGACATCTGCAGGTCGCTCACACTGCTCTGGACAGTTACATACCGGTGAAGTTGAGCTACGCGAAGCGGTTTGCTCTCAATTCAGGCGAGCAGCAGGAGGAAATTCAATTGGATTGGTATCTTGTGTACACAGAGGATCATATCACGTACATCACGATGTCTCATTGTGTGACGCGTCTCAGTCTAAAGTGGAGATCTAAAGCTGGGGGGGTCGAGAGAAAGCCTAACTGCGAGTACGTGATACAGCCATGCGGCGGCATTGCCTTTATCCATGAATACCACTCGCTGAAAAGCGGGTTTATGTTGAACAAACTAAAGGCGTTGTTAGCCCATATATTTTGATCCTGTTTGTGTAAAATGCTTTATGTACATATGTGAATTCTATGTGAAATGTTACAATCTGTAAAGTGTTGTTTAATAAACCTTGTCACCTGTGTATGAGAGTGTTTCATATTCTGTTTGCCACTCAACCATTTGCTAAGGTTAAACATTTCCAGACCCTGGAACCTGACACAATCCTGTGTTCCCATACATTGGTCGGATGATTTAGCCATGGTTGGATGATTCAGCTGTGGTTGGATAAATTGGGTAACCCCTCCCACTCTAGACTCCCAGACCTAAAATCTTGTCATTCTGTCAGTGACCGAGCTAGGGTGAAGATCTCTTGAAACCATGTCCATGGCCTTGTGAGTTTTATTTAGCTCGATCCTACCCCATAGACAACATTGGGGAGGATGAATTAGCCATGGTTGGATGAATGGGTTGGTGATGTGACCGTGTCAGGCTTCAGCATGTATAAAAGGGCTCAACTGCTCCTGCAGGCAGCATTCTTACACTGTGCTCCCTGTGAGTGCATTAAAGACTCCGAGCTGTTTCACACTTGTGTACATCCAACCGCTATGAAAATGTACATTCCTATCACAATGAGTCTGCTGTGCATGGCAGCGATAACAGTTGAGTGTTGTGTGTTGAAAAGGGCGAAAGGTCTTACAGATGAGAGACTTGAACCCGTCACCATCGTAGGTACCTTGGGAAACACTGTCAAGTTGCCGGGGTACTTGGAGAGTCCCACTCAGCCTTTCTATAAAGACAATCAAGTCGTGTACCGACGAAGGCACGTACAGGATAGGAAGCGAGACTTTCAATCTGAGCGCAAAGGCTGACACATGCGGTATGTTCTACTATACTGTCAAAGTGGACAAGGTTAAGAAGGCTGCGTTCGTTAGCCCGCTCGATGGTGTCATTAGAATCTCTGTGCTGTACATACAACCCGAAACTAGCCACATGTGGAGTCTAATCGAAGTGTGGAATGACACTATGAGCAGAACGCTAAGCCCAGCGCATTGCTGTTTCATGATCCACAATCGGAACACATTTGGTGGATATGGTGTTAAACAATACCATTATTTCATGTATCAGAGACATGGGCAAGCTGACAACTCATGCTCAAACGTCCAGCTCGCCGCCTCCACCCGTGACACCACCGCGACAACCACCGGAAAACCAATGATGGTGATGCCAGATCTCAAGGAGTTGGAGGATGTCAAAACACCTGTGAAACTGCTCAACGTGAGCAAAAGTGTGTTGTGCTTTGGTTGGTTTGTTTATAATGACAGTACTAGTCTTTACATTCAGCTCACTCTGTCTCTCTCCCTGCAGGTACAGTGAGGGAAATAAGTATTTGATCCCCTGTTGATTTTGTACGTTTGCCCACTGAAAAAGACATGATCAGTCTATAATTTTAAAGGTAGGTTTATTTTAACAGTGAGAGACAGAATAACAACAAAAAATCCAGAAAAACGCATGTCAAAAATGTTATAAATTGATTTGCATTTTAATGAGGGAAATAAGTATTTGACCCCTCTGCAAAACATGACTTAGTACTTGGTGGCAAAACCCTTGTTGGCAATCACAGAGGTCAGACGTTTCTTGTAGTTGGCCACCAGGTTTGCACACATCTCAGGAGGGATTTTGTCCCACTCCTCTTTGCAGATCTTCTCCAAGTCATTAAGGTTTTGAGGCTGATGTTTGGCAACTCGAACCTTCAGCTCCCTCTACAGATGTTCTATGGGATTAAGGTCTGGAGACTGGCTAGGCCACTCCAGGACCTTAATGTGCTTCTTCTTCAGCCACTCCTTTGTTGTCTTGGCCGTGTGTTTTGGGTCATTGTCATGATGGAATACCCATCCACGACCAATTTTCAATGCCCTGGCTGAGGGAAGGAGGTTCTCACCCAAGATTTGACGGTACATGGCCCGGTCCATCGTCCCTTTGATGCGGTGAAGTTGTCCTGTTCCCTTAGCAGAAACCCCCCCCAAAGCATAATGTTTCCACCTCCATGTTTGACGGTGGGGATGGTGTTCTTGCGGTCATAGGCAGCATTCCTCCTCCTCCAAACACGCGAGTTGAGTTGATGCCAAAGAGCTCCATTTTGGTCTCATCTGACCACAGCACTTTCACCCAGTTCTCCTCTGAATCATTCAGATGTTCATTGGCAAACTTCAGACGGGCATGTATATGTGCTTTCTTGAGCAGCGGGACCTTGCGGGCGCTGCAGGATTTCAGTCCTTCACGCCGTAGTGTGTTACCAATTGTTTTCTTGGTGACTATGGTCCCAGCTGCCTTGAGATCATTGACAAGATCCTCCCGTGTAGTTCTGGGCTGATTCCTCACCGTTGTCATGATCATTGCAACTCCACGAGGTGAGATCTTGCATGGAGCCCCAGGCAGAGGGAGATTGACAGTTATTTTGTGTTTCTTCCATTTGCGAATAATCGCACCAACTGTTGTCACCTTCTCACCAAGCTGCTTGGCGATGGTCTTGTAACCCATTCCAGCCTTGTGTAGGTCTACAATCTTGTCCCTGACATCCTTGGAGAGCTCTTTGGTCTTGGCCATGGTGGAGAGTTTGGAATCGGTTTGATTGATTGCTTCTGTGGACAGGTGTCTTTTATACCGGTAACAAGCTGAGATTAGGAGCACTCCCTTTAAGAGTGTGCTCCTAATCTCAGCTCGTTACCTGTATAAAAGACACCTGGGAGCCAGAAATCTTTCTGATTGAGAGGGGGTCAAATACTTATTTCCCTCATTAAAATGCAAATCAATTTATAACATTTTTTACATGCATTTTTCTGGATTTTGTTGTTGTTATTCTGTCTCTCACTGTTAAAATAAACCTACCATTAAAATTATAGACTGATCATTTCTTTGTCAGGGGCAAACGTACAAAATCAGCAGAGGATCAAATACTTTTTTCCCTCACTGTATACGGGACTTGAAGAGGATGATAGACGAATTTGAAAGATCGTGGAGGTCTGCGGGGTCTACTCTCCAAACACACAGTATCCTGACATCCCTTTTCATTACAATGGCAACGCTAATGGTCGCAATATAGTCATGAACCAAGTAAATGGGAGGCTATAGCGTGTCCTGCAAGCAATACTGTAAACTCTAATCCTGTATATAACACTGACATAAAACCCTTATGTGATCACGTTTCCTTTCCTATTACAAGTTTTATTGAGAATGTACAAGTGTCTTGAGGTTATAGTACAAGTTTCATTGAGAATTTACAATGATACATCATGAATGTAAAAGTGTATTGAATAAAATGTACACGGAACCATCTCCACACGGTCCTCTTGTTGTTCTTGTCTTTCTTTCTAGAATCAGTCTCTCAATTTCTGTCGCTGAATCTGGTCTCTGACCATAACTTTGTCTTCCCCGGTCATATTAGCAACCTGCATCCATTCTGTGTCCTGCAGCAGCTTGTGAGCCAGAAGTCTCTCGGTCTCACGGAAAGCCAGGAATCGGAAGATGATCCTTTTCACTAGTTCACACTCCATCACGTTGGGCATTATGGTGTCATGGTCCCAGGGTGTGATTGATGCACGGGGTGGTTTTTGGGACATCGAGTCCTTACAATGATCTGGTACGTGGACACCGTCTCACAGCGATTTTTACGCGCTAAGAATACCACCCTTCCTTCCATGGCGTCCGCTATCATCACCCCCAGGCTCCACATGTCTATGGCACAAGTGTACTCTGCACAGTTACCTGCAACAAACAATTCCGGGGCCCTGTACGGCTCTGTGACCACAGTTGGGCTCATCAATTTGGGGAATTGTCTAGAGAGGCCCATGTCAGCCACCTTGACGGTGAGATCTTCTGTCAGCAGTACGTTGGAAGGCGTCAAGTCCCTGTGCACTATATTCAGTCTGTGCATGTAAGACAGAGCATTAGCCACCTGGACAGAAAAATGAGCCACGAAACTCAACGGGATCAACTGTAGCGCCCGGCCTTGATCGTAGTAGAATTTCAGACTGTGTCCGTTCACTTTATCACTTTACTCAACGTGTAGGGTACGTAGGGCATGAGCATGGCTATCTTTCCATCGCCGACGAAGCAATCGTGCATCTGGATTACATAAGGGTGACCCCCTTAGTGCGGAGAGACAAGAGAGTTCTCTCACGGTTGCATCTTCTACACCGTGGGTGTGATATTTCAAGGCGAACTCCTTTCCAGTTATCCGACACTTGACTTTGTACACGGTTCCGCATAGGCGCCTTTGCCGATAACGGAGACTTTCAGGTAATTCTCCATTCTGATAGGTATAAAGTTTCAGTTGTAGTTGCGGACAAGCTGAATATGTGGAGTGTTGAGGGGTTAGGTTCCCTATCGAAGGGTTCTGTCCAACCACGGCTTTTTCATCCAACCATGGCCAAGGCATCCAACCACGGCGTTGACATTTCACGGGGATGTTGACCTTAGCTCGGTCAGTGACAGAATGACAAGATTTTTTAGGTCCGGGTGTCTAGAGTGGGCGGAGCTACCCAATTTACCCAACCATGGCTATTTCGTCCAACCATGGCTAAATCATCCAACCATGGCTCATGAAACTGAGGGTGTATGAAACCTAAGACAAACCGTTCTCACCCGATGTTGAGGACTTGTTGTGGTTGAAAAACTGGTTCTATCTCTCCTCGAACCTAAAGGGTGATATTATCCTCCCTTACACAGATGACACAGCGCTCACCCCGGCCATACCTACACTTCTAGATCGATGGAACCTTCTCTACACAGCATGGTCTCCAATCCATAAAGATGTTGTTACAAAACGCACCCTTTGATAATGAACGAGGCTCCAAGGGTCTGATAGACCTTAAGAAGAGCGTTAACAAATACCTGGATTGCGCTGTAAGACATAACATTTTATTCTCATTATCATACATACACAAGGGCAATGTAGCGAGCGTCTGTATCACATTGAATTATGATTGTGGTAATTTTCTTCCCCACCTTTTCAGATACCTGCAGACCTTACAGACCTTCACGTACATTCAGCATGGGCGGATATATCGACGTAAGAAATCGCACCGAGTCCCAGTTCGGGAGCATAGCATGCCCGGGTCTGTACGTTACAACCAAAGATGAAATTTGTTGCAGCCGTGAAGAAATGAAGGCTATGGAGGAGTTGGAAAGGGCCATACTGGACTATTTTGCTCCCCTCTCCGTATGTCCCGAGTTGGACATGATGCGCATAGAAGAGATCAAGCCTGATGTGATACCCAGTATATGCATTACAAGTGATTGTTTAAAAAAAATTAAGTGTTTCAAACGACAATGTCCTATGGTCTTGCTCATTACGCTCACACAAATACACATGTGGCACAGATAGATGCAAGCAACTGTGTACTGTGAGCTTGGCGAGGACCCTGATGAAGTTCATAACTTTGACTCTTCCGCTGTATCAGATGGAATCTGCTTATGACACGGCGTTATTCTGTAGCATTTTATTATTATTTCTACCGAGATAAGATACAGACACAATGGTACATTTCAACAAGTTTTATTCAGATCGATATACAATATAGCAGTGATACATAATAAAACCCAGCTTGCTCTCTGTTCAGCTTCCGCTCAGCATTACACTAATTTCTCGCTCCCATACATCGGCTCTTCCTTAAAGAGCGGCAGTAAAATAAAATAACAGTAGGGAGGCTATATACAGGGGGTACCGGTACAGAGTCAATGTGCGGGGACACCGCTTAGTCCCAGTCCGCGTCACCGCAGGAGGCCTTTTGCCTTTTGGTAGGCCTTTTGGTAGGCCGTCATTGTAAATAAGAATTTGTTCTTAACTGACTTGCCTAGTTAAATTAAGGTTAAATAAATAAATAACACAACAAATAAAAAATAAAAGGGTCAACGGTCCATGGGGTGGAGGTGGTTGGGCCTAGTGTCCCCACTCTTCATGTCGGCTTTACTTTTGGCTGAGTGCTGGATTCTTTCACAGAGACTTCTGGTTGCCAAGACAGAGAGAGCCCCTGGATAGCTAGGAAATGTATGTTACATGGAGTCAGAAGGGGGCTTTCTCTCCCTCTTTCTCTCTCTCCTTCCTTTTCTCTCCCTCTTTCTCTCTCTCCTTCCTTTTCTCTCCCTCTTTCTCTCTCTCCTTCCTTTTCTCTCCCTCTTTCTCTCTCTCCTTCCTTTTCTCTCCCTCTTTCTCTCTCTCCTTCCTTTTCTCTCCCTCTTTCTCTCTCTCCTTCCTTTTCTCTCCCTCTTTCTCTCTCTCCTTCCTTTTCTCTCCCTCTTTCTCTCTCTCCTTCCTTTTCTCTCCCTCTTTCTCTCTCTCCTTCCTTTTCTCTCCCTTTTTCTCTCTCTCCTTCCTTTTCTCTCCCTCTTTCTCTCTCTCCTTCCTTTTCTCTCCCTCTTTCTCTCTCTCCTTCCTTTTCTCTCCCTCTTTCTCTCTCTCCTTCCTTTTCTCTCCCTCTTTCTCTCTCTCCTTCCTTTTCTCTCCCTCTTTCTCTCTCTCCTTCCTTTTCTCTCCCTCTTTCTCTCTCTCCTTCCTTTTCTCTCCCTCTTTCTCTCTCTCCTTCCTTTTCTCTCCCTCTTTCTCTCTCTCCTTCCTTTTCTCTCCCTCTTTCTCTCTCTCCTTCCTTTTCTATCCCTCTTTCTCTCTCTCCTTCCTTTTCTCTCCCTCTTTCTCTCTCTCCTTCCTTTTCTCTCCCTCTTTCTCTCTCTCCTTCCTTTTCTCTCTCCCTCTTTCTCTCTCTCCTTCCTTTTCTCTCCCTCTTTCTCTCTCTCCTTCCTTTTCTCTCCCTCTTTCTCTCTCTCCTTCCTTTTCTCTCCCTCTTTCTCTCTCTCCTTCCTTTTCTCTCCCTCTTTCTCTCTCTCCTTCCTTTTCTCTCCCTCTTTCTCTCTCTCCTTCCTTTTCTCTCCCTCTTTCTCTCTCTCCTTCCTTTTCTATCCCTCTTTCTCTCTCTCCTTCCTTTTCTCTCCCTCTTTCTCTCTCTCCTTCCTTTTCTCTCCCTCTTTCTCTCTCTCCTTCCTTTTCTCTCCCTCTTTCTCTCTCTCCTTCCTTTTCTCTCCCTCTTTCTCTCTCTCCTTCCTTTTCTCTCCCTCTTTCTCTCTCTCCTTCCTTTTCTCTCCCTCTTTCTCTCTCTCCTTCCTTTTCTCTCCCTCTTTCTCTCTCTCCTTCCTTTTCTCTCCCTTTTTCTCTCTCTCCTTCCTTTTCTCTCCCTCTTTCTCTCTCTCCTTCCTTTTCTCTCCCTCTTTCTCTCTCTCCTTCCTTTTCTCTCCCTCTTTCTCTCTCTCCTTCCTTTTCTATCCCTCTGTGTTCTTTTTTTTGTTCTTCGGTTCTTTTCTTCTCTCTCAACAATGATTTGTGTCACTCCTGTTTATTATTCTGTGGGACTCAGATCAAATCAGATATGAACGTTTGTGTGTGTGTGTGTGTGTGTACCCCTTTCTGGGCGTCTCTTTGTGTGTGTGTGTGTGTGTGTGTGTTTGGCTCATGTTGTGACCCAGAGACAAACAAACTACCTCGGAGGGGTGTGTGTATGTCTGTGTCTGTGTGTGTGTGTGTGTGTGAAGTTAAACTAAAGGATATACAGCAGATGCTTCTCTGGCCCAGTCTCACTTCCTTTCAGCGTGTTGTCATGTCTGTCTACTTCTTCTTTCCCTTCCTCTTTTCTCTACAAAGTGATGAAGGCTGTTGTTGTGGAGGGAGAGATGGACGGTCGGCTGACTAGGAGGAGTCAGGGATGTTAGCCAGGCCGTTCACACTGTTTGGACACAGTACATGGCAGCCTGTTTTGTCTGTCCGTCTGTCTGTCTGTCTGTCTGTCTGTCTGTCTGTCTGTCTGTCTGTCTGTCTGACTGTCTGTTTCTATTCGATTAGAATTTGGTTACTAGACCACATTTAGCCCCAACACGCACAGGCAGAGTGGAATAAGTGAATCAGTTTCAATACAAACACATGGTTGTGGGATCTGTATCTGTGGTCACATCTCTCAGTATCTATCAGGGATGGGGAACTTTTCTTAGTTTTTATTTAACGAACCAAAACAGTGAAAGCATTGTGGAAGTGAAGCATCAAATCTACAATATTTGTCTGTCTGTCTGTCTGTCTGTCTGTCTGTCTGTCTGTCTGTCTGTCTGTCTGTCTGTCTGTCTGCCAGTCTGTCTCCTCTGTCTGTCTGCCTGTCTCCACTGTCTGTCTGTCTGTCTGCCTGCCTGCCTGCCTGCCTGCCTGTCTGTCTGTCTGTCTGTCTGTCTGTCTGTCTGTCTCCACTGTTTGTCTGTCTGCCTGTCAGTCTCCTCTGTCTGTCTGCCTGCCTGCCTGCCTGTCTGTCTGTCTGTCTGTCTGTCTGTCTGTCTGGCCTGCCTGTCCCCACTGTCTGCCTGCCTGCCTGTCTGCCTGCCTGCCTGCCTGCCTGCCTGTCTGTCTGTCTGTCTGACTGTCTGTTTCTATTCGATTAGAATTTGGTTACTAAACCACATTTAGCCCCAACACGCACAGGCAGAGTGGAATAAGTGAATCAGTTTCAATACAAACACATGGTTGTGGGATCTGTATCTGTGGTCACATCTCTCAGTATCTATCAGGGGATGGGGAACTTTTCTTAGTTTTTATTTAACGAACCAAAACAGTGAAAGCATTGTGGAAGTGAAGCATCAAATCTACAATATTTGTCTGTCTGTCTGTCTGTCTGTCTGTCCGTCTGTCCGTCTGTCCGTCTGTCCGTCTGTCCGTCTGTCCGTCCGTCCGTCCGTCCGTCCGTCCGTCCGTCCGTCCGTCCGTCCGTCCGTCCGTATGTCTGTCTGTCTGTCTGTCTGCCAGTCTGTCTCCTCTGTCTGTCTGCCTGTCTCCACTGTCTGTCTGTCTGCCTGTCTGTCTGTCTGCCTGCCTTTCTGTCTGTCTGTCTGTCTGTCTGTCTGTCTGTCTGTCTGTCTCCACTGTTTGTCTGTCTGCCTGTCAGTCTCCTCTGTCTGTCTGCCTGCCTGTCTGTCTGTCTGTCTGTCTGTCTGCCTGCCTGTCCCCACTGTCTGCCTGCCTGCTTGTCTGCCTGCCTGCCTGCCTGCCTGCCTGCCTGTCTGTAATCGACCCAAGTATACATATGCCAGATGTTGCCTGGCTACCTAATCCTACAGTCAGATTCAGTCTCCTTTTCTTCATCCCTCTCTGCTTCTATCTTTCCAAGGGTTTACAGTAGAAGAGTTTGACCAGTGTAGACCTATCAGATTGATCATTCGACATCACCCCAACACCTTTCTCTTTCTATCCCTCTTTTCTCATTTCATCAAAGACAAAGGCCTCTCCAATGTTTTGTGTTTAAATGTCAGCTGGTGTCTGGCCTCCACCTCACCCCATATTCGCGGCTCCTACTGTAGGGGATATGAGAGAGTGCTCCATGCCAACTAGATCTCACTGTCCATACAGTACAACATGTATGAAAGGGATAGATGTCTCCTCAGACAGATAAAAGTAGATGAAGGATAACATTGATTTACCTGTAGTGTAAACAGGTACTGCCACACTCAGCTACAGGATATGATGACGGATGGCACTGTTAGCAAATATACCAGACATCACCAAATCATTTGCCATCCAACATGAGGTTGGAGAGCCCCTCAAACAGCCAGAAAATCATAAGATGAAAGAACACCCTGGAATGTCCTGAACCACTGCGTTGACTTTTGCACTGGTCAACTTAACTACAGGGATTAGGTTCTAATATAGATCAAGCTCTGCATCTCCTGGAAGGAAGGACTGACTTCATGTGTTATGTTATATCCATTCGATAATAATTCCTCCAATATAAGACACCTCTGGCAGCCTTCAAACCCTTTAATTGTCCTCCTCACTAGTCGCTATCAACATCTGGACAACATATGAACGCATCGGTTTATGGTGGTAAAGAATGGAGATGTGGGGGAAGGGAGTCCATAGTATTGTCAGTGTACTGTACTGTAGATTTAGTTTGGTAGTGTTTTCATAATATAACTACAAAGTGTTCAATATCTTTAAACCTGCTCAAAAGCATCAGATGGCTTTTATTAGTGTGAAATAAACTTGGGCCGTGCAGCTTTGTGTGGGGTGATATAATGCTCCGTCTCCAATTTCAGATTATTTTGGAGGGAGACAGTGAAGACAGAAACTGTCCCTCCACTTCCTGTCTCTCTTCTCACTTCCTGTCTCTCTTCTCACTTCCTGTATGGCCTATTTCCAGTTCCACCACATCATTCTAGAACCTCTGTCTCCATAGTGATGACAGCGTGTGAGTGTGTTTCTTTGAAAGAGCTGTACAGGCCATGAAAGGGTTATCTGTGATGACTGTGGTCTTCCTCTCTCCATCCCACTGTGTCCCAGACAGGCAGGCAGGAAGCTGCTGGTATCTCCTCTCCTCCTGGAGCCACAGAGCTCCCCACCCATCCATCCATTCACCATTCATGTATGCATGCTAACGTGTGTACGTGTGTGCACGCGTTGTGTGCGTGCGTGAGGGTGTGTGTGTGTGAGCACGAGTCCAGCTCCAGCTATAGCTGTGCAGCATTGACCCACTTTTATGAGAACTCAATAGAGAGTGGTTGTGCAAAACAGCTTCCTGTGACAGAGCCTCAAGACAGAAACACAGGTCTGGGACCAGGCCCTGCCAGATAGCATGACAATAGAAGATCTTTGGTGCTGTGATGGAGGAACCAGGGAATGAAACAGCTAACCTGGGACAGACACAACTAACGTGGGACAGACACAGCTAACAAGATACTGACAAAACTAACCAGAGACTGACACAGCTAATAGGGACTGACACAGCTAAACAAGGACTGACACAGCTGAACAGGGACTGACACAGCTACCCAGGGACTGACTAAGCTAACCACAGACTGACACAGCTAAACAGGCCCTGACACAACTAACCATGGACTGACAAGGCTAACCAGATACTGACACAGCTAACCTGGGACTGATGCAGCTAAACAGATACTGACACAGCTAACCTGGGGCTGATACAGCTAACCAGATACTGACACAGCTAACCGTGGACTGACACTGCATCCAGATACTGACACAGCTGACCAGAGACTAACACAGCTAACCAGGGACTAACACAGCTAACCAGAGATTGACACAGCTAACCAGATACGGAGACAGCTAACCAGATACCGACAAAGCTAACCAGATATGGACACAGCTAACCAGGGACTGACAAAGCTAATCAGATACTGACACAGCTAATCAGATACTGACGCAGGTAACCAGGGACTGACACAGCTAATGAGGGACTGAGACAGCTAACCAGAGACTGACACAGCTAAGCTGGGACTGACCGAGCTAACGAGGGACTGACACAGCTAACCAGATACTGATCCAGCTAATCAGGGACTTACACAGGTACCCAAAGATTGACACAGTTAAACAGGGACTGACACAGCTAAGAAGATACGGATACAACTAATCAGTGACTAACACAGCTAACCTGCGACTGGCACGGCTAGCAAGGGACTGACACAGCTAACCAGGGACTGACACAGCTAACCAGAGACTGACACAACTAACCTGTGAAAGACACAACTAACCAGATACGGAGACAGCTATCCAGATACCGACAAAGCTAACCAGATACGGACACAGCTAACCAGGGACTGACAAAGATAATCAGATACTGACACAGCTAATCAGATACTGACGCAGGTAACCAGGGACTGACACAGCCAATGAGGGACTGACACAGCTAACCAGAGACGGACACAGCTAACCAGGGACCGGCAGAGCTAACCAGGGACTGACACAGGTTAGCTCTTGTTGGCTGGCCCTCACTACATATTCGTCGCCAAACCCACTGGCTCCAGGTCATCTATAAATCACTGCTAGGCAAATCCCTGTCTTATCTTAGCTCACTGGTCACCATAGCAACACCCACCCGTAGTCTGCGCTCCAGCAGGTATATCTCACTGGTCATCCCCAAAGCCAACACCTCCTTTGGCCGCCATTCCTTCCAGTTCTCTACTGCCAATGACTGGAACGAACTGCAAAAATCTCTGAAGCTGAAGACTCTTATCTCCCTCACTAACTTTAAGCGTCAGTTGTCAGAGCAGCTTACCGATCACTGCACCTGTACACAGCCTTTCTGAAATTAGCCCACCCAACTACCTCATCCCCATATTGTTATTTATTTTGCTAATTTGCACCCCAGTATCTCTCTTTGCACATCATCTTTCGCACATCTATCATTCCAGTGTTAATACGAAATTGTAACTATTTTGCACTATGGCCTATTTATTGCCTTACCTCCATAACTTACTACATTCGCACACACTGTATATATATTTTCTGTTGTATTTTTGACTTTATGTTTTGTTTACCCCATATGTAACTCTGTGTTGTTGTTTTTATCGCACTGCTTTGCTTTATCTTGGCCAGGTCGCAGTTGTAAATGAGAACTTGTTCTCAACTGGCTTACCTGGTTAAATAAAGGTGAAAAAAAACAAAAAAAACACAGCTAACCAGATACTGACACAGCTAACCAGGGACAGACACAGCTAATCAGGGACTGACACAGCTAAACAGGGACTAACACAGCTAACCAGATACTGACACAGCTAACCTGGGGCTGACACAGCTAACCAGATACTGACACAGCTAACCTTGGACTGACACTGCATCCAGATACTGACACAGCTGACCAGAGACTAACACAGATAACCAGGGACTGACACAGCTAACCAGATACGGAGACAGCTAACCAGATACCGACAAAGCTAACCAGATATGGACACAGCTAACCAGGGACTGACAAAGCTAATCAGATACTGACACAGCTAATCAGATACTGACGCTGGTAACCAGGGACTGACACAGCTAATGAGGGACTGACACAGCTAACCAGAGACTGACACAGCTAAGCTGGGACTGACCGAGATAACGAGGGACTGACACAGCTAACCAGGAACTGACACAGCTAATCAGGGATTAACACAGCTAACCTGCAAACTGATACAGCTAACTAGGGACTGACACAGCTAACCAGACACTGACACAGCTAACCAGGGACTGACACAGCTAACCAGATACTGATCCAGCTAATCAGGGACTTACACAGCTACCCAGAGATTGACACAGTTAAACAAGGACTGACACAGCTAAGAAGATACGGATACAGCTAATCAGTGACTAACACAGCTAACCTGCGACTGACACAGCTAACAAGGGACTGACACAGCTAACCAGGGACTGACACAGCTAATTAGGGACTGACACACCTAACCTGCGACTGACACAACTAACCTGTGACAGACACAGCTAACCAGATACTGACACAGCTAACCAGGGACAGTCACAGCTAATCAGGGACTGACACAGCTAAACAGGAACTAACACAGCTAAACAGGGGCTAACACAGCTAATCAAGGACTGAAAAAGCTATCCAGATACTGACACCGCTAACCAGGGACTGATAGAGCTAACCTGGGACTGACACAGCTAACCAGCAACTGGCAAAGCTAACCTGGGGCGGACACAGCTAACCAGATGCTGACACAGCTAACCTGGGACTGACACTGCACCCAGATACTGAAACAGCTGACCAGAGACTAACACAGCTAACCAGGGACTGACACAGCTAACCAGATACGGAGACAGCTAACCAGATACTGACAAAGCTAACCAGATATGGACACAGCTAACCAGGGACTGACAAAGCTAATCAGATACTGACACAGCTTATCAGATACTGACACAGGTAACCAGGGACTGATACAGCTAATGAGGGACTGACACAGCTAACCAGAGATTGAAACAGCTAAGCTGGGACTGACCGAGCTAACGAGGGACTGACACAGCTAACCAGGAACTGACACAGCTAATAAGGGATTAACACGGCTAACCTGCAAACTGATACAGCTAACTAGGGACTGACACAGCTAAACAGGGACCGGCACAGCTAACCAGGGACTGACACAGCTAAACATACACCGACAAAGCTAACCAGACACTGACACAGCTAACCAGGGACTGACACAGCTAACCAGATACTGATCCAGCTAATCAGGGACTAACACAGCTACCCAGAGATTGACACAGTTAAACAGGGACTGACACAGCTAACAAGATACGGATACAGCTAATCAGTGACTAACACAGCTAACCTGCGACTGACACAGCTAACAAGGGACTGACACAGCTAACCAGAGACTGACACAACTAACCTGTGACAGACACAGCTAACCAGATACTGCCACAGCTAACCAGGGACATACACAGCTAATCAGGGACTGACACAGTTAAACAGGGGCTTACACAGCTAAACAGGGACTTACACAGCTAACCAAGGACTGACAAAACTATCCAGATACTGACACAGCTAACCAGGGACTGACAGAGCTAACCTGGGACTTACACAGCTAATCAGATACTGACACAGCTAACCTGGTGCTGACACAGCTAACCAGATACGGACACAGCTAACCTGGGACTGACACTGCAACCAGATACTGACACAGTTGACCAGAGACTGACACAGCTAACCATTTACGGAAACAGCTAACCAGATACTGACACAGCTAACCAGATACGGAAACAGCTAACCAGGGACTGACAAAGCTAATCAGATACTGACAAAGCTAATCAGATACTGACGCAGTTAACCAGAGACTGACACAGCTAACAAGGTACTGACACAGCAAACAAGGAACTGACACAGATAAGCTGGGACTGACGGAGTTAATGAGGGACTGACACAGCTAACCAGATACTGACACAGCTAATCAGGGATTGACACAGCTAACCAGATACTGACACAACTATCCTGGGACTGACACTGCAACCAGATACTGACACAGCTGACCAGAGACTGACACAGCTAACCAGATACTGACACAGCTAACATGGGACTTACAAAGCTAATCAGATACTGACAAAGCTAATCAGATACTGACGCAGTTAACCAGACACTGACACAGCTAACGAGGTACTGACACAGCAAACAAGGAACTGACACAGATAAGCTGGGACTGACGGAGTTAATGAGGGACTGACACAGCTAACCAGAGACTGACACAGCTAATCAGGGATTGACACAGCTAACCAGATACTGACACAGCTACCCTGGTGCTGACACAGCTAACCAGATACTGACACAACTAACCTGGGACTGACACTGCAACCAGATACAGACACAGCTAACCAGTGACTAACACAGCTAATCAGGGATTGACACAGCTAACCAGATACTGACACAGCTACCCTGGTGCTGACACAGCTAACCAGAAACTGACACAACTAACCTGGGACTGACACTGCAACCAGATACTGACACAGCTAACCAGTGACTAACAGAGCTAATCAGGGACTGACACAGTTAACCAGATACGGACACAGGTAACCAGATATTGACACAACTAACCAGATACGGAAACAGCTAACCAGGGACAGACACAGCTAATCATATACTGACACAGCTAACCAGATACTGATGGCAACTGCTTGGCCTCCGACCGCAAGGCACTACAGAGGGTAGTGCGTACGGCCCAGTACATCACTGGGGCCAAGCTTCCTGCCATCCAGGACCTCTATACCAGGCGGTGTCAGAGGAAGGCCCTCAAAATTGTCAAAGACTCCAGCCACCCTAGTCATAGACTGTTCTCTCTGCTACCGCACGGCCAAGCGGTACCGGAGTGCCAAGTCTAGGTCCAAAAGACTTCTCAACAGCTTCTACCCCCAAGCCATAAGACTCCTGAACAGCTAATCATGGCTACCCGGACTATTTGCACTGCCCCCCCACCCCATCCTTTTTACGCTGCTGCTACTCTGTTAATTATTTATGCATAGTCACTTTAACTCTACCCACATGTACATATTACTTCAACTACCTCAACTAGCCGGTGCCCCCGCACATTGACTCTGCACCGGTACCCCCCTGTATATATAGCCTCCCTACTGTTATTTTATTTTACTTCTGCTCTTTTTTTTCTCAACACTTTTTTTGTTAAAAATAAATGCACTGTTGGTTAAGGGCTGTAAGTAAGCATTTCACTGTAATGTCTGCACCTGTTGTATTCGGCGCATGTGACCAATAAAATTTGATTTGATTTGATTTGATGCAGTTAAGCAAATACTGACATAGTTAACCTGTGACTGACACAGCTAACCAGAGACTGACACAGCTAACCAGGGACAAACAAAGCTAATCAGGTGCTGACACAGCTAATTAGATACTGACACGTTTAACCTGTGACTGATACAGATAATCAGGGACTGACACAGCTAACCAGGGATGACACATCTAACCACATACTGATACACATGATCAGGGACTAACACAGCCAACCAGAGGATGAAACAGCTAACCAGGGACCGACAAAGCTAACCAGGCCCTGAGACAGCTATCAATGGACCGACACAGCTAACCAGATATTGACACGGCTAAGCTGAGACTGACACTGCTAACCAGAGACTGACACAGCTAACGAGACACTGACACAGCTAACCAGAGACTGACACAGCTAACCAGATACTGACACAGCTAACCAGATATTAACATTGCTAAACTGAGACTGACACTGCTAACCAGAGACTGACACAGCTAACGAGACACTGATATAGCTAACCAGAGACTGACACAGCTAACCATATATTGACATAGCTAACAAGATACTGACACAGCTGACCAGCGACTGACACAGCTGACCAGAGAATGACACAGCTATACAGATGCAGACACAACTAACCAGATGCTGACACAGGTAACCAGATACGAACACAGCTGATGTGGGACTGACACAGTTCACCAGATACTGATACATCTAATTCGGGACTAACACAACTAACCTGTGACAGACACAGCTACCAGGGACTGACACAGCTAACCAGGGACTGACACAGTTAACCAATGACTGACACAGCTAACCAGTGACTGACACAGCTAACCACATACTGACACAGTTAACCAGCGTCTGACACAGCTAACCAGGGCTGATACAACTAACCAGTGACAACACAACTAACCATATTTCAGACACAGCTAACCAGATTCTGACACAGCTAACCAGGGACTGACACAGCTAACCATATACTGATAGAGATAATCAGGGACTGACACAGCTAACCAAATACTGACACAGATAACCAGGGCTGATATACCTAACCAGGGACTACGCAGCTAACCAGGGACTGACATAGCTAACCAGATACTGATAAAGATACTCAGGGATTAACACAGCCAACCAAAGGATGACACAGTTAAACAGGGACTGACACAGATAACTAGGGACTGACACTGCTAACCAGATACTGACACAGCTAACCAGACACTGACACATCTAACCAGAGACTGACACAGCTAATCAGATACTAACACAGTTAACCTGCGACTGACACAGCTAACCAGGGTTGATACAGCTAACCAGGGATGACACATCTAACCAAATACTGATACAGATAATCAGGGACTGACACAGCTAACCAGGGACTGACACAGTTAACCACACACTGATACACATGATCAGGTACTAACACGCCAACCAGAGGATGACACAGTTAAACAGGGACTAACACAGCTAAACAGGTGCAGACACAGCTAACCAGGGACCGACACAGCTAACCAGATACTGATACATCTAACCAGATACTGACACAGCTAACCAGGTTCTAACACAGTTAACCAGGTTCTAACACAGTTAACCTGGGACTGACACAGCTAACCAGGGACTGACACAGCTAACCAGATACTGACACAACTAATCACGGACTAACACAGCTAACCATGGACTGACACAGCTAAGCAGGGACTGACACCGCTATCCAGATACTGATATAGATAATCGGGGACTAACACAGCTAACCAGAGGATGACACAGCTAAACAGGTGCAGACACAGCTAACCAGGGACCGACACAGCTAACCAGGCCCACAGTCAGCTAACAAGTGACCGACACAGCTAACAAGATATTGACATGGTTAATCTGAGACTGACACTGCTAACCAGACACTGACACAGCTAACGAGACACTGACACAGCTAACCAGATACTGACACAGCTATCTGGATACGGACACAGCTAACCAGATACTGACACAGCTAACCAGATACGAACACAGCTAACCTGGGACTGACACAGCTAACCACATACCGATACATCTAATCAGGGACTAAACACAGCTAACCTGCGACTGACACATCTAATCAGGGACTAAACACAGCTAACCTGCTACTGTCACATCTTACCAGAGATGACACATCTAACCAGGGACCAACACAGCTAACCAGGGACTGACACAGCTAACCAGATACTGACACAGCTAACCAGGGACTGACACATCTAACCAGATACTTACACAGCTAACCAGAAACTGACACAGCAAACAACGGAATGACACAACTAACTAGAAAGTGACATAGCTAACCATAGACTGACACAGCTAACCATGCAATGATACAGCTAACAAAAGAGTGACACAGTTAACCAGAGACTGACACAGCTAACCAGATTCTGACACAGTTAACCAGGAACTGACATAGCTAACCACTGACGCAGCCCAGTTCAGAAGTAGTGTACAGTATGTACCAGAGGAGGTTGGTGGGAGGAGCTATAGGAGGACGGGCTCATTGTAATGGCTGGAATGGAAAGGTATCAAACACATCAAACATATGGAAATCACAAGTTTGACTCCGTTCCATTAATTACATTCCAGCCATTACAATGAGCCTGTCCTCCTATAGCTCCTCCCACCAGCCTTCTCTGGTATGTACAGTACATCCAGTTACTTGCAGGTGTAGGGTACAAAAAGTGAAGTCATGAAAGGAAGATGGATACCTGCACACATTCAACAGTGTGTGGGTGTATCTATTGTTCTGGTGTCGAGAGTATACTGCTGCCAGCCCTATTTGCCCCTGGACTGCATTGAGAGAGAGAGTGAGAACCCTGCTAGCCAGTCTTTCTCCTCTCCTCTTCTCACCTCTCCTCTTTGTGGCCTTTAAAATGATATTTATGGCACCCAGGAATATTCATATGCATAAAAGGGTGAGAAAATCAGATGCGTAAATTACAGGATGTTTTATATTGGGCTCTTTACCACAGAGTTTTAATGTGCTGAGCTGAGCTCTCCAACCCCCCTAACCCTAACTCCCACCACTATCGCAACACTCTCCCATCCAGTTGGCAGGCTGGCTCTTCCAGCTCTTTGGATCTTGGGTACAGAGCTACATCATGGAAAACCTGCATCATTACCAGTTACCACACTATGTCTGTGTGTGTCGAGTAGTGTTCTATGGGCTGGTCAGAGTAATGAGCAGCTCTCTTCAATGAGCCAGGTTTAACCAGGTTTATGGGGCTATGCCAGCTTCAGTCATTAACACACACACACACACACGGCTGCCATGTGTCAGTCATTAGGACACGCTCATAATGACCCTTTCCAGCCAAAAACACAAAGCTGAAACATCTGCTGGGTACTATACCCTCCTTACCCTCTTCTGTTCCACCCCTGAACTGAAGAGCCTTCATGCCCCAAGAGCACCACCACCTCTATACCCCCCCACTACCATCACTACCATATCCCCACCAACCTCCCATAGCAACCATTCCCAGACTGCTCTTTTAGTGACATCCTGTCACCATGGTAATGTGTCTCACCAGATTGTATCAAGAGTACAAGAGGAGACCTGTCCCTGCCACTGTTGGCACGCACTGTACTGCTCCAAGTAGGCCTGTCCCCCAGTCCCACACACACACACTACATCTGTGAATAAACCTCCCTCCCTCTCTTGTCTGCCATAGAGACTGACATGTCATGTTGATGGTGACAGCATGGAGAGTGAAAAGGGACTTGTATAGAGACAGTTCATTGTCTCATTTTAGCTGCAAGGGGCCTAATTCACTGTGTGTGTGTGACAAGGGGAAGCCAGGCAGCCTTCCTGGGGTGCCAGACTAACTGGCTGACAATAACAACACTGTGTCTGGAGATGGTCCTTCAGTGAGGAAGAGAGGAGGGCAGGAGAGGAGAGGAGAGGAGAGGAGAGGAGAGGAGAGGAGAGGAGAGGAGAGGAGAGGAGATGGGAGGAGGGGAGGGGAGGAGAGGATGGGAAAGGAGAGGAGAGGGGAGGGGAGGGGAGAAGAGAAGAGAAGAGAAGAGAAGAGAAGAGAAGAGAATAGAAGAGAAGAGAAGAGAAGAGAAGAGAAGAGAAGAGAAGAGAAGAGAAGAGAAGAGAAGAGAAGAGAAGAGAAGAGAAGAGAGGAGAAGAGAGGAGAAGAGAGGAGAAGAGAAGAGAAGAGAAGAGAAGAGAAGAGAAGAGAAGAGAAGAGAAGAGAAGAGAAGAGAAGAGAAGAGAAGAGAAGAGAGGAGAGGAGAGGAGAGGAGAAGAAAAGAGAGGGAGAGGCAGACTTTATGGTCTTATGTTCATTGTTTTTAATGACCCATTTTACTAGGGCTCTTTAAATAGGCCCTTTTACCTCCAGCCTCTGTATTGCATTGTGTTTTGAAGGTCTATACTATAAAAAGTAATTGTTATTTTGCAAACTTTTAATAATATTTAATATCACCTTCCAGCCATTTACATTTTTACAAAGGCAATGTGTGACTGATATAATAATGTTACAAGAAGAAAACAAAACAACAACAGTATTTCTGCTATAAATTAACGTTCAGTAGCCATAGAAAAACAGACTGAGACGTCTGCCTGTAGAATGACTGGCGACAGATTGATTTTGTGGAGTCAGTGTGTCAAAACAGTTCGTTCAGCATGGATATCTGAGTTTGTGGCCAAACAGATAGTTATCATGGCCATGTTGTGTTGTGTGTGTGTGTGTGTGTGTGCTTCTCCTATTGATAACCTGGCTGGGAGAGAGATGGGGGGGATGAGAGCTGTGTGTGGTGAGGTTTGTTCTGGAATGGCAGGCTGTGAGAAGATGGAGAGAGAGGGAGAGAGAAGGATGAAAGAGAAAAGGATGAAAGCTGTGTGTGGTGGGGGAGAGCTGCTATAGCTCAGGAATGGTATGCTGTAGACAGCTGGACTGGTGGGTCTAATTTCCCCTCCCACAAAGGCTGAAATTTCATAGCCCCTGAAAATTGAGGCTAATAAATGATTTGGCTCAACAAAAAAAACCTCTATGTGGTTTCCCGCCCTTTTCCTTGTTTTTCTTCTTCCCGTTCCTCCGTCTGGTACTTTAACAGAAATCCATAACACTGCAGCTTTTGGGTATATAGCACTGCCTGGTATTATAGATATGAAACGTGATTATGTAAAAAATATTTCCCTCCAAACATAGTTTAATGGTTAGAAAATTAAATTCACTCCATCCACAAGGTTGATATTATGTATGAACTTCCCCTCCACAGAGCTTGTATATTATGTTGAATCAGCAGTTGGGCAACACAGCCTTTCTGGGTGCTATGTGTCCTTCACGTGGTTGGGGTCAGAGCCATGGGCAAACTTTGTCTAATGTCTAATTCTAGACATTCAGTTACATAGCATTATTTCAATATTCCCCATGTAATGTTAATGTAGCATTAACATGGCTGCCATAGAATGTTGTAGTGTCATGTAAATGCGTCATAATGCAGAAACCTCAAAGGACCAACTCTCTAAATACATGGCTCTGGTTGGGTTTATCTTCTGACTTCACCATTGTTTAATCTGATCGAGGGTCAGTCTTTCTGGAGGGAAGTGTTGGGAGGAAGTGAAAGGTGCTGACAGGACAGTAGTTAGGCCTAACCCCCTGGCTGGCAGGCTGGATGACTGGCTGCCATCTGAATGAAGAAAGAGAGAGAGAGAGAGAAAGAGAGAGAGAGAGAGAGAGAGAGAGAGAGAGAGAGAGAGAGAGAGAGAGAGAGAGAGAGAGAGAGAGAGAGAGAGAGAGAGAGAGGAGAGAGAGAGAATAGTATAGTTGGTGTGGCCTTTCAGATGACTGGGACGTGTGGGGCTGTAGAGGTGACCCAGCAGACCATGAAAATTATCTAAGATTCACATTAAGTTATAGTTAGGGTTTTACCTAACATTAGGATGATAACGTCCCAAAAACAACAACCACCACAGAACATTCCCCAAAAGTTCTCATTAGGTTTCCAGGTAATGTAATAACACATTGTACTAGTAATTTTTTCACAGCAAGCCAAAATTGGTTCCGTGAAAGTTCCCAGAACATTCGTTAGGTCTCGGCAAATGTTGACACCCCTGCTATAAGATATTTAATCTGTTCTGTAAGGCTCCCAGAATGTTTCATTCGGTTGTGGGAACAGTCTGGTGAGAACAATATGGGGACATCATGTTCCCAAAACACAAAAACTGTCCAGATGTGCTGATGATTCAACTGAAAAAAGCTGCAACTATCCCCACAGGTTCCCACGACATGTAATTTGTGGGAACAGTGTGGGTGATGACATTTTTGTGTTTTGGAAACATACACTATATATACAAAAGTATGTGGACACCCCTTCAAATTAGTGGCTTCGGCTATTTCAGCCACACCCGTTGCTGACAGGTGTATAAAATCGAGCACACAGCCATGCAATCTCCATAGAAAAACATTGGCAGTAGAATGGCCATATGGAGGAGCTCAGTGACTTACAACGTGGCACTGTCATAGGATGCACCTTTCCAACAAGTCAGTTCATCTAATATCTGCCCTGTTAGAGCTGCCTCGGTCAACAGTGCTGTTGCTTTGAAGTGGAATCGTCTAGGAGCAACAAAGGCTCAGCCGTGAAGTGGTAGGCCACACAAGCTCACAGAACGGGACCGCCGAGTGCTGAAGTGCGTAACGCGTAAAAATTGTCGGTCCTCGGTTACAACACGAAATGGGTTTCCATGGCCGAGCAGCCTCACACAAGCCTAAGATCACCATGCGCAATGCCAAGCGTCGGCTGGAGTGGTGTAAAGCTCGCCGCCATTGGACTCTGGAGCAGTGGAAACACGTTCTCTGGAGTGATGAATCACACTTCACCATCTGGCAGTCCGACGGACGAATCTGGATTTGGCGGATGCCAGGAGAACGCTACCTGCCCAAATGCATAGTGCCAACTGTAAAGTTTGGTGGAGGAGGAATAATGGTATGGGGCTGTTTTTCATGGTTCGGACTAGGCCCCATTGTTCCAGTGAAGGGAAATCTTAACGCTACAGCATGCAATGACATTCTAGACGATTCTGTGCTTCCAACTTTGTGGCAACAGTTTGGGGAAGGCCCTTTCCTGTTTCAGCATGACAATGCCCCCGTGCACAAAGCGAGGTCCATACAGAAATTGTTTATCGAGATCGGTGTGGAAGAACTTGACTGGCCTGCACAGAGCCCTGACCTCAACCCCATCGAACACCTTTGGGATGAATTGGAACGCCACTGCGAACCAGGCCTAATCGCCCAACATCAGTGCCCGACCTCACCAATGCTCTTGTGGCTGAATGGAAGCAACATCTAGTGGAAAGCCTTCCCAGAAGAGTGGAGGCTGTTATAGTGAAAAAGGGGGGACCAACTCCATATTAATGTCCATGATTTTGGAATGAGATGTTCGATGTTCATACTTTTGGTCACGTTATGTAGATAGATAGATAGACAGTCCCAGAATACTCCTCTGAGTGAAACATGTCTGCTTAGTCAGCATTAAGGGCAGAAAAAAAACGGTACTAGTTTCCCCACTCTCTCTACTCTCTCCCACTCCTTCTCTTCTGTGATGAATGGAAGGTATGCATTCTCTGTGGCCTCCCTGGTTCTCTCTCTGAGCCCTTCAGCAGCTGAACAAACAGCTCAGCCTCCCCTCCCCTCACCTCAGACACATGAAGCCCTATATCCCAGCCTTACCTCCGCTCAGCCCCACTACCCAGCGTCAACCTGTGTTCCCCAGCACTATACCTCAGCTCCAGCCTCCTGCCAGTCCCAGCTCCAGCCTCCCAGCTCCAGTCTTCCTTCCCCAGCTGCAATCCAAGCTCCAATCACATCCAAATGGGCTTAGAGACCAGAGGAGAGATAGTGATGGTTGTGGTGATGAATTGGACAGAGAGGCTGGGGAGTATGGTAATGGCTGGTGGGGAGGATAGGATAGGGTAGCTGGGGAGTACTGTAAGGTCTGGTGGGGCGGATAGGACAGGGTAGCTGGGGAGCATTGTAAGGTCTGGTGGGGCAGATAGGATAGGGTAGCTGGGGAGTATTGTAAGGTCTGGTGGGGAGGATAGGACAGGGTAGCTGTGGAGTATTGTAGGCCTACTGACTGGAGGGAAGGATATAATAGGGTAGGTGGGGTGTATGGTAGGCATAATAGCTGGGGGGGAGGATAGGGTAGCTGGGGAGTATGGTAGGTCTACTGGCTGGGGGGATAGGATAGGGTAGCTGGGGAGTATGGTAGGTCTACTGGCTGGGGGGGGATAGGATAGGGTAGATGGGGAGTATGGTAGGTCTACTGGCTGGGGGGGGATAGGATAGGGTAGCTGGGGAGTATGGTAGGTCTACTGGCTGGGGGGGGGATAGGAAAGGGTAGCTGGGGAGTATGGTAGGTCTACTGGCTGGGGGGGATAGGATAGGGTAGCTGGGGGAGTATGGTAGGTATAATGGCTGGAGGGGAGGATAGGATAGGGTAGCTGGGGAGTATGGTAGGTATAATGGCTGGGGAGGAGGATAGGATAGGGTAGCTGGGGAGTATGGTAGGCATAATGGCTGGGGAGGAGGATAGGATAGGGTAGCTGGGGAGTATGGTAGGCATAATGGCTGGGGGGGAGGATAGGATAGGGTAGCTGGGAAGTATGGTAGGTATAATGGCTGGGGAGGAGGATAGGGTAGCTGGGGAGTATGGTAGGTATAATGGCTGGGGGGGATAGGATAGGGTAGCTAGGGAGTATGGTAGGCATAATGGCTGGGGGGATGGATACGATAGGGTAGCTGGGGAGTATGGTAGGTATAATGGCTGGGGGGATAGGGTAGCTGGGGAGTATGGTAGGCATAATGGCTGGGGAGGAGGATAGGATAGGGTAGCTGGGGAGTATGGTAGGTATAATGGCTGGGGGGGAGGATAGGATAGGGTAGCTGGGGAGTATGGTAGGTATCATGGCTGGGGGGAGGATAGGGTAGCTGGGGAGTATGGTAGGCATAATGGCTGGGGAGGAGGATAGGATAGGGTAGCTGGGGAGTATGGTAGGTATAATGGCTGGGGGGAGGATAGGGTAGCTGGGGAGTATGGTAGGCATAATGGCTGGGGAGGAGGATAGGATAGGGTAGCTGGGGAGTATGGTAGGTATAATGGCTGGGGGGGAGGATAGGATAGGGTAGCTGGGGAGTATGGTAGGTATAATGGCTGGGGAGGAGGATAGGATAGGGTAGCTGGGGAGTATGGTAGGCATAATGGCTGGGGGGGTAGGTGTATGGTAGGCATAATGGCTGGGGGAGGATAGGATAGGGTAGCTGGGGAGTATGGTAGGCATAATGGCTGGGGGGTAGGATAGGGTAGCTGGGGAGTATGGTAGGTATAATGGCTGGGGGGAGGATACGATAGGGTAGCTGGGGAGTATGGTAGGTATAATGGCTGGGGGGGGGATAGGATAGGGTGGCTGGGGTGTATGGTAGGCATAATGGCTGGGGGGAGGATAGGATAGGGTAGCTGGGGAGTATGGTAGGCATAATGGCTGGGGGGATAGGATAGGGTAGCTGGGGAGTATGGTAGGCATAATGGCTGGGGGTAGGATAGGGTAGCTGGGGAGTATGGTAGGCATAATGGCTGGGGGGAGGATAGGATAGGGTAGCTGGGGAGTATGGTAGGCATAATGGCTGGGGGGAGGATAGGATAGGGTAGCTGGGGAGTATGGTATGTATAATGGCTGGGGGGGGAGGATAGGGTAGCTGGGGAGTATGGTAGGTATAATGGCTGGGGGGAGGATAGGATAGGGTAGCTGGGGAGTATGGTAGGCATAATGGCTGGGGGAGGATAGGATAGGGTAGCTGGGGAGTATGGTAGGCATAATGGCTGGGGGGGAGGATAGGATAGGGTAGCTGGGGAGTATGGTATGTATAATGGCTGGGGGGGGAGGATAGGGTAGCTGGGGAGTATGGTAGGTATAATGGCTGGGGGGTGGTCTGGTGGTTTGGTGGTCAGGTCAGGAAATGTAGAGTAAGGTATAGCTGTGTAGTTCTTTTCATCCATGCCATGGTCTCAGTTGGTCTCTGGGTTTTGTGGTAGGAAGAAGTAAGCAGTGCAGATCTAAGGCATTGCTCAAGAGGAGTGGAGACAGAAAGAGAGAGAATTGGCAGGAAGGATATGTGAAGGGAGAGAGAGAGAGAGAGAGAGAGAGAGAGAGAGAGAGAGAGAGAGAGAGAGAGAGAGAGAGAGAGAGAGAGAGAGAGAGAGAGAGAGAGAGAGAGAGAGAGCGAGAGAGAGAGAGAGAGAGGGAAGGATGGATGGATGGATGGATGAAGGGAGCCAAGGGAGTGAAGGAGAGGGGGAAGATATGGATGAATGGATAACAAGAAGCAGATGGCGGGTGCAGTTTAGAAGACCCTCAGTCTGTGACGCAGGTTCTCCTCTTCAGGTGCATCATGGGTCTGGGCTGGATATTCCCAGAATGCTATGGTTCTGTGGTGAGGCGGTGGCCTCAGTCCTAATTCCTCAGTCATGTGATGAGGAGTACAGGCGTGTGTATGTGTGTGTGTGTGTGTGTGTGTGTGTGTGTGTGTGTGCGTGTGCATGTGTGTGTGTGTGTAGCTAGCGGAAAATGATGCTAAATGAACACACAGTAGAGCACTGGAGGCTTGACAGCTCCTTAACGATCTGCAGGCGGTACACACACACACACACACACACACACACACACACACACACACACACACACATACACACACCAGCAGCAGCCAGAACATTCCTCACACATCTGGCCTTGCTGGAGTCCCTACCCCTCTCTCTCTCTCTCTCTCTCTCTCTCTCTCTCTCTCTCTCTCTCTCTCTCTCTCTCTCTCTCTCTATCTCTCACTCTCTCCCTCTCCCACCACCAACCTCATAATAGCCCACAACCCTCCATTTCGCTTATCATCCCCCTCCACTAGAATCATTAAAGTGTGCAGTGCTGAAAACATCATTTTCAGTCCTGATTTAGGAGGAAAGAGGCTTGTTGTGTCCATAGGAACGTGCCATCCAGAAACATTAAATTAACACAATGCCAGGATGCTAGGCCAACACCATTTATTAACACTATGACAGGATGCTAGGCCAACACCATTTACTAACACTATGACAGGATACAGTATACATGTCAATACAAGGGAAACACAGGGATTGAGTTTGAGATACCCAGTGTGACTATAGAAAACGTACGTCTGCACGCAATCCTAGAGGTTCTTTCTCTATTCAACATTGATGAATCTTTAATATGTTATCCAGTGTTTTTCTTGTCTCATGACTAATGTGGGAACACGTGAATCCAGTACAGAGTAAGGGCTCTATTCAATCCGCATAGCGGAAGTACAGCTTTACAGCGTGATTGAAATTTAAAGGCAATGTTTCTGCTTTAGTAGAGACTGCATTCACGGTAAACACTGCATATGTCGGCTCAATTGGAAATTACCTTTTAATTTATATAGCAGAATCTGTAACGCTTAAGCTTTACATATTGAATTGAGCCCTAACACAGGGATGTGTGGGGGAGAGGTCAAAGAGCGATGGCTGGTTAGTGAGCAAAGTTGGAGCACCTGCCCTGGCCACAAACAGGAAATGAGGGCGCATGAGCAGGAAGTGAACCGGGAGTAAGTGCGCATGTGGCTGCATACAGGAAGTAAGGACGCATGCGAGGGGGCAGGCATGGAGGAAGTGTCTTTGTTGCTGCTTCCTGCCAGGAAGAAGCTATTGTTATAAAGTGCTAGACTTGTTTCTTAAAGGAGTATTTACTCCTGCTTTGTTTGTAATCTCCCTCCCTCCCACCACTGGCAGTCTGCCCTGTATTTGTCTTAAAGCTCTACTTGTATTTCATGGTAGTGCCTTACTTTCACACTCAGGAAACTATTGCTGTGACACTGGACTTCTCTCTGTCTGAAAGTGTTTAAAAGCTTTTTGCATGGACATTCATCAGATCTCCTCGTGAGGATTTACATGAGAGGATTCTCGCTCTATCTCCTTTTCTTTCTCTCTCTCTCTCTTTCTTTCTCTCTCTCTCGCTATCTCTTAGCCCCCTTTCTCTCTCTCTCGCTCCCTTTCTCCGCTCCGTCTGTATTCAATAGAAATTGAAATAAATCTGACCCTTCCGTCTTCCTCTCTCTTCCCCCATCTCCCTCCTCTACACACTCCCTCCCCTGTCCTCCCCCGTCTCCTTGCTCCCAGAATGAGTCAGGATGTTTTGAGAAGAGGGATATTGCTCCTAATGGATTCAGAACACCACAAAAGTTTATTAGGAAGCTGGGCATCGTAAAAATGGGAGGAGGAGGAGGGTGGTGTTGGGAGGATGGAGGTACAGGAGGAGGGAGGCAGGGAGGTAGAGGAGGAGGAGGGAGGTAGAGGAGGAGGGTGGTGTTGAGAGGATGGAGGTACAGTACAGGAGGAGGGAGGCAGGGAGGTAGAGGAGGAGGTGGGAGGTAGAGGAGGGAGGTAGAGGAGGAGGAGGGAGGGAGGGAGGGAGGTAGAGGAGGAGGAGGGAGGGAGGTAGAGGAGGAGGAGGGAGGGAGGTAGATGAGGAGGAGGGAGGGAGGGAGGAGGGAGTGCAACATAGCTTCAGCGTGTAAATCAGCTAGAAAGATGTGTCGGCATCGAGTAATTGTCTCTGGCCCCCTCCCAGTTAGGGGGAGTGACGAGCTCTACAGCAGAGTCTCAGCACTCAATCGCTGGTTGAAAACTGTTTTCTGCCCCTCCCAAAAGATAGAATTTGTAGATAATTGGCCCTCTTTCTGGGACTCACCCACAAACAGGACCAAGCCTGACCTGCTGAGGAGTGACGGACTCCATCCTAGCTGGAGGGGTGCTCTCATCTTATCTACCAACATAGATAGGGCTCTAACTCCTCTAGCCCCACAGTGAAATAGGGTGCAGGCCAGGCAGCAGGCTGTTAGCCAACCTGCCAGCTTAGTGGAGTCTGCCAATAGCACAGTCAGTGTAGTCAGCTCAGCCATACCCATTGAGACTGTGTCTGTGCCTCGACCTAGGTTGGGCAAAACTAAACATGGCGGTGTTCGCCTTAGCAATCTTATTAGGATAAAGACCTCCTCCATTCCTGCCATTATTGAAAGAGATCGTGATACCTCACATCTCAAAATAGGGTTACTTAATGTTAGATCCCTCACTTCAAAGGCAGTCATAGTCAATGAACTAATCACTGATCATAATCTTGATGTGATTGGCCTGACTGAAACATGGCTTAAGCCTGATGAATTTGCTGTGTTAAATGAGGCCTCACCTCCTGGTTACACTAGTGACCATATTCCCGTGCATCCCGCAAAGGCGGAGGTGTTGCTAACATTTACGATAGCAAATTTCAATTTACAAAAAAGAAAATGGCGTTTTCGTCTTTTGAGCTTCTAGTCATGAAATCTATGCAGCCTACTCAATCACTTTTTATAGCTACTGTTTACAGGCCTCCTGGGCCATATACAGCGTTCCTCTCTGAGTTTCCTGAATTCCTATCAGACCTTGTAGTCATAGCAGATCATATTCTAATTTTTGGTGATTTTAATATTCACATGGAGAAGTCCACAGACCCACTCCAAAAGTCTTTCGGAGCCATCATCGACTCAGTGGGTTTTGTCCAACATGTCTCTGGACCTACTAACTGCCACAGTCATACTCTGGACCTAGTTTTGTCCCATGGAATAAATGTTGTAGATCTTAATGTTTTTCCACAAAATCCTGGACTATCGGACCACCATTTTATTACGTTTGCAATCGCAACAAATAATCTGCTCAGACCCCAACCAAGGAGCATCAAAAGTCGTGCTATAAATTCTCAGACAACACAAAAATTCCTTGATGCCCTTCCAGACTCCTTCTGCCTACCCAAGGACGTCAGAGGACAAAAATCAGTTAACCACTTAACTGAGGAACTCAATTTAACCTTGCGCAATACCCTAGATGCAGTTGCACCCCTAAAAACGAAAAACATTTGTCATAAGAAACTAGCTCCCTGGTATACAGAAAATACCCGAGCTTTGAAGCAAGCTTCCAGGAAATTGGACGGAAATGGCGCCACACCAAACTGGAAGTCTTCCGACTAGCTTGGAAAGACAGTACCGTGCAGTACCGAAGAGCCCTCACTGCTGCTCGATCATCCTACTTTTCCATCTTAATCGAGGAAAATAAGAACAATCCAAAATTTCTTTTTGATACTGTTGCAAAGCTAACTAAAAAGCAGCATTCCCCAAGAGAGGATGGCTTTCACTTCAGCAGTAATAAATTCATGAACTTCTTTGAGGAAAAGATCATGACCATTAGAAAGCAAATTACGGACTCCTCTTTGAATCTGCGTATTCCTCCAGGGCTTAGCTGTCCTGGATCTGCACAGCTCTGCGAGGGCCTGGGATCGGGAGAGACACTTAAGTGTTTTAGTACTATATCTCTTGACACAATGATGAAAATAATCATGGCCTCTAAACCTTCAAGCTGCATACTGGATCCTATTCCTACTAAACTGCTGAAGGAGCTGCTTCCTGTGCTTGGCCCTCCTATGTTGAACATAATAAACAGCTCTCTATCCACCGGATGTGTACCAAACTCACTAAAAGTGGCAGTGATAAAGCCTCTCTTGAAAAAGCCAAACCTTGACCCGGAAAATATAAAAACTATCGGCCTATATCGAATCTTCCATTCCTCTCAAAAATTTTAGAAAAAGCTGTTGCGCAGCAACTCACTGCCTTTCTGAAGACAAACAATGTATACGAAATGCTTCAGTCTGGTTTTAGACCCCATCATAGCACTGAGACTGCACTTGTGAAGGTGGTAAATGACCTTTTAATGGCGTCAGACCGAGGCTCTGCATCTGTCCTCGTGCTACTAGACCTTAGTGCTGCCTTTGACACCATCGATCACCACATTCTTTTGGAGAGACTGGAAACCCAAATTGGTCTACACGGACAAGTTCTGGCCTGGTTTAGATCTTACCTGTCGGAAAGATATCAGTTTGTCTCTGTGAATGGTCTGTCCTCCGACAAATCAACTGTACATTTCGGTGTTCCTCAAGGTTCCGTTTTAGGACCACTATTGTTTTCACTATATATTTTACCTCTTGGGGATGTTATTCGAAAACATAATGTTAACTTTCACTGCTATGCGGATGACACACAGCTGTACATTTCAATGAAACATGGTGAAGCCCCAAAATTGCCCTCGCTAGAAGCCTGTGTTTCAGACATAAGGAAGTGGATGGCTGAAAACTTTCTACTTTTAAACTCGGACAAAACAGAGATGCTTGTTCTAGGTCCCAAGAAACAAAGAGATCTTCTGTTAAATCTGACAATTCATCTTGATGGTTGTAAAGTCGTCTCAAATAAAACTGTGAAGGACCTCGGCGTTACTCTTGACCCTGATCTCTCTTTTGTCGAACATATCAAGACTGTTTCAAGGACAGCTTTTTTCCATCTACGTAACATTGCAAAAATCAGAAATTTTCTGTCCAAAAATGATGCAGAAAAATTAATCCATGCATTTGTTACTTCTAGGTTAGACTACTGCAATGCTCTACTTTCCGGCTACCCGGATAAAGCACTAAATAAACTTCAGTTAGTGCTAAATACGGCTGCTAGAATCCTGACTAGAACCAAGAAATTTGATCATATTACTCCAGTGCTAGCTTCCCTACACTGGCTTCCTGTTAAGGCAAGGGCTGATTTCAAGGTTTTACTGTTAACCTATAAAGCGTTACATGGGCTTGCTCCTACCTATCTTTCCGAGTTGGTCCTGCCGTACATACCAATACGTACGCTACGGTCACAAGACGCAGGCCTCCTAATTGTCCCTAGAATTTCTAAGCAAACAGCGGGAGGCAGGGCTTTCTCCTATAGATCTCCATTTTTATGGAACAGTCTGCCTACCCATGTGAGAGACGCAGACTCGGTCTCAACCTTTAAGTCTTTACTGAAGACTTATCTCTTCAGTAGGTCATATGATTGAGTGTAGTCTGGCCCAGGAGTGTGAAGGTGAACGGAAAGGCTCTGGAGCAACGAACAGCCCTTGCTGTCTCTGCCAGGCCGGTTCCCCTCTCTCCACTGGGGTTCTCTGCCTCTAACCCTGTTACAGGGGCTGAGTCACTGGCTTGCTGGTGCTCTTTCATGCCGTCCCTAGGAGGGGTGCGTCACTTGAGTGGGTTGAGTTACTGACGTGATCTTCCTGTCTGGGTTGGCGCCCCCCTTGGTTTGTGCTGTGGTGGAGACCTCTGTGGGCTATACTCGGCCTTGTCTCAGGATTGTAAGTTGGTGGTTGAGGATATCCCTCTAGTGGTGCGGGGGCTGTGCTTTGGCAGAGTGGGTGGGGTTATATCCTTCCTGTTTGGCCCTGTCCGGGGTTTCTTCGGATGGGGCCACAGTGTCTCCGGACCGCTCCTGTCTCAGCCTCCAGTATTTATGCTGCAGTAGTTTATGTGTCGGGGGGCTGGGGTTAGTTGGTTATACCTGGAGTACTTCTCCTGTCTTATCCAGTGTCCTGTGTGAATTTAAGTATGCTCTCTCTAATTCTCTCGTTCTCTCTTCTCTCTGAGAACCTGAGCCCTAGGACCATACGTCAGGACTACCGGGCATGCTGACACCTTGCTGTCCCCAGTCCGCCTGGCCTTGCTGCTATTCCAGTTTCAACTGTTCTGCCTGCGATTACGAAACCCCTACCTGTCCCAGACCTGCTGTTTTCAACTCTTAATGATCGGCTATGAAAAGCCAACTGAGAGACCTGAGCCCTAGGACCATACGTCGGGACTACCGGCCGTGGTGACTCCTTGCTGTCCCCAGTCCGCCTGGCCTTGCTGCTATTCCAGTTTCAACTGTTCTGCCTGCGGTTATGGAACCCCCTACCTGTCCCAGACCTGCTGTTTTCAACTCTTAATGATCGGCTATGAAAAGCCAACTGAGATTTATTCCTGATTATTATTTGACCATGCTTGTCACTTATGAACATTTTTGAACATCTTGGTATGGTTCTGTTATAATCTCCACCCGGCACAGCCAGAAGAGGACTGGCCACCCCTCATAGCCTGGTTCCTCTCTAGGTTTCTTCCTAGGTTTTGGCCTTTCTAGGGAGTTTTTCCTAGCCACCGTGCTTCTACACCTGCATTACTAGCTGTTTGGGGTTTTAGGCTGGGTTTCTGTACAGCACTTCGAGATATTAGCTGATGTACGAAGGGCTATATAAAATAAAATTGATTGATTGATTGTAGAGGAGGAGGAGGGAGGTAGAGGAGGAGGGAGGGAGGTAGAGGAGGAGGAGGGAGGGAGGTAGATGAGGAGGAGGGAGGGAGGTAGAGGAGGAGGAGGGAGGTAGAGGAGGAGGGAGGGAGGTAGAGGAGGAGGAGGAGGGAGGTAGATGAGGCGGAGGAGGGAGGTAGAGGAGGAGGGAGGTAGAGGAGATGGAGGGAGGGTGGTAGATGAGGGGGAGGGAGGTAGAGGAGGAGGAGGGAGGGAGGTAGAGGAGGAGGAGGAGGGAGGTAGATGAGGAGGAGGGCGGTAGAGGAGGAGGAGGGAGACGCATGGCGCGCTGGAGGTGGACGTGGGCGACGTTCCACGTCTCCTCCATGCACCGAAACCAGTCGTCCACCGCAGGAGCTTCAGTCTGGCTCTGATGCCACGGTTTCCAGGACCAGCTGATACCCTAAAACACATTGAAATGGTGACATGTTAGTGGAGGAGTGGCGGAGAGAGTTCTGGGCATATTCAGCCCATGGCAAGAACACCAACCACTCCCCCGGCCGGTCCTGGCAGTAGGACCGCAGAAACCTACCCACATCCTGATTCACTCGTTCCACCTGCCCATTAGATTCGGGGTGAAGCCCAGAGGTCAGGATGACCGAGACCCCAAGATGTTCTATGAACGCCTTCCAGACCCTAGACTTAAACTGGGGACCCCAGTCAGACACTATGTCCTCTGGCACCCCGTAGTGCCGGAAGACATGAGTAAAAAGGGCTTCCGCAGTTTGCAGGGCCGTGGGGAGACCGGGCAGAGGAAGTAGGCGGCAGGCTTTAGAAAAGCGGTCCACAACGACCAGGATGGTGGTGTTACCCTGAGAGAGGGGAAGACCAGTTAGAAAATCGATCGATAAGTGGGACCATGGCATTGTGGAACTGGTAAGGGATGTAACTTACCCACTGGCAGGTGCCTAGGTGCCTTACTCTGGGCGCACACCGAGCAGGAGGAGACATACACCCATACTTCCCGGTAAGGCAGTGCACTGTACGGCCGATGCCTGGGTGACCAGAGGAGGGGGATGTGTGTGCCCAATAGATAAGACGATCATGGACACTAGACGGCATGCACCGAAGCCCAGCTGGGCACTGAGGTGGAGATGGATTTGTGCGTAACGCCTGCTCTATGTCCGCGTCCACCGCCCACACCACCGGCGCCACAATGTAGGAGGCCGGGAGTATGGGGGTGTTATCAATGGGCCTCTCCTCTGTGTCGTACAGCCATGACAGTGTGACACATGTTCGGCACGTGTAACGGAATACACCAGGATGTCATCGATGTAGACCACCACACCGCGACCAAGCATGTCCCGAAACACCTCGTTCACAAAGGACTGGAAGACTGATGGAGCATTCATCAACCCGTACGGCATCACCAGGTATTCATAATGCCCCGTGGTGGTGCTAAATGCTGTCTTCCGTTCGTCCCCTTCCAGGACACGCACCAGGTTATGCGCACTCCTGAGATCTAATTTCGTGAAGAAGCGCACCCCATGCATTGATTCGATCACAGAGGAAATGAGGGCTAGAGGATAACTATAGCGAATTGTAATTTTATTAAGTGCACGGTAATCAATGCAAGGGCGTAGATCCCAGTCTTTCTTCTTCACGAAAAATAAACTTGAGGAGGCGGGTGAAGTGGAGGGACGTATGAACCCCTGACGCAGGGACTCAGAGACGTATGTTTCCATAGCCTCCGTTTCAGCCTGTGACAGGGGATATACATGACTCCTGGGTGGCACAGTGTCTAACCGGAGGTTAATGGGGTGGTAATTTGGTCACCTGCGTTTTGGAAAAAGTGTGCGCCAAATCGAGGTATTCGGGGGGAATGCGCACGGTGGAGGCATTGTCTGGACTTTCCACCGTGGTTGCACCAACGGAAACAGCTAGACACCTACCCTGACACTCTCGCGACCACCCCGTGAGAGCCCTCTGCTGCCATGAAAAGATGGGGTCATGTAGTGCTAGCCAGGGAAGGCCCAACACAACAGGGAAATCAAGGAACTCAATAATATGAAACGTGATTTGCTCAATATGGGTCTCCTGCGTAATCATAGTGACTGGTGCGGTAACCTCCCTAACAAAACCTGACCCTAATGGTCGATTGTCAAGTGCTTTGATGGGCAATGGAATAGACAGGGGAACCAATATAATACGTAGACTAAGAGCTAAAGACCTGTCCATAAAGTTCCCAGCTGCGCCTGAATCTTTGTTAGCTTTCAGTGTGAATCTGTGTGCATATCCATCACATCAGACATTAAGACAGTCATTCATCATATTAGACAGTAAGACAGTCATTCATCATATTAGACATCATATTGTAAGGTTCTGTATTTCTTTTCTTAGTCAACCTTGTGTTCTTGAACGTAGCCCTGTTTCTTTCTGTTCTTGAACGTAGCCCTGTCTTTCATGGTCTCATCAGCTCCTTATTTAGTTCAGTTCATTCTGTTTGTGCCTTGTGAGGTATTGTTCGTTTTGACTCTACTAAGCCTTTTCCTAGCTCGTTTGTGAGAACCAGTTATAGTCTTCAGTCCTAGTTTTGATTCACCTGCCTGTTTGCCTACCTGTGTATGACCATTGCCTGCCTGTGACCACGAATCCTGCCTTCTGCGAAGGCAAAGAAAACACCTGCCACGCTCTGCGCGTGAATCTACACCTTTTTCTCCCTGAGTATTCATTACAGAATACCTCACCTAAAAATGTAATGGATTCAGCAGAGCTACAGCGGCGCCTAACCCAGCAAGAGGGGCGTATGGAGGAAATCTGCCATCTATTCCGCCAGCCTATCCCTACTCCTCCAATGCCAGGTATAGGGTGAACGCACCAATTTGTGAGTCGCTCTGGCTAAGAGCGTCTGCTAAATGACGTTAATGTGCCCCTGAGCAAGGCACTTAACCCTAATTGCTCCTGTAAGTCGCTCTGGTTAAGAGCGTCTGCTAAATGACTAAAATGTAAATGTAAAAAATGTATCGTAACCCATAGCCCTCCTTCATTCATATCCATGCCTGGAAAATATAACGGTTCACCTGGGAAATCTCAGGGATTTCTGTTGCAATGCAGCAAATACATTGAGCACAACCCCACTAACTTCGCCACCGACAAGAGCATGATGGATTTTGTTGTGTCTCTACTCACAGGTAAAGCCCTGGATTGGGCCACCACCATATGGACTGCCAACAGCACAGAACTCAGATCTGAGACCAATTTCCACACCCTCTTCAAAGAGGTATTCGATCACTCTCCTTCCGGTCGTCCTATAGGAGACCTCCTCAACAAGAACTTCAACAAGGATGCAATTCAGCTGCCAAGTATGCCCTCGAGTTCCGCACCATGGCTGCAGGGAGTGGATGGAGTGAAGCTGCTTTACTTACCGTCTACCGAAGAGGGCTCAACAGGGAACTTCAGGCGGAGCTGGCCTGTCGAGGTGACCTTCAGGATTTAAATCAATACATTCGTATGTCCAGCGACCACCTCATTGCCGACCGCCAAGGAACTCTGCCACCCAGGATCCTGAAACCTTATCTTTCCATGAGTCCGTCATCCCGTCCGAGTCTTCCAGAGCCCATGCAGTTGGGCCATGCTCCTCTCCCGTGTATCGAACTTCAAAGGCGGATCCAAGAACGGCTCTGCCTATACTGCGGAGGGAAAGATCATCTACTCAGCCATTGCCCTGTTCGCCCCCCACGGAGAGATGAGAAGGGTCCCTCCGCTGCCATGCAGGTAGGCTTGTTCTTATTGCTAAATATCTCCCAGAAGCAATTCTCCATCCCAGTATTGATAACCATGAAGGGGGTTACTAAGTATGTAGAGGGTTTGATAGATTCGGGAGCAGCAGGTAATTTTATTGATCACCAGCTAGTACAAAAGCTTGACATTGATCTAATACCTGTCACCCCTCCCTTAAGGATTAACACCCTGGACTGGCAGCCATTGGGCTCAGGCTTCATTACACACCTGACACAGAGCGTCACCCTCCAGATTGGTGTCTTCCACACCGAAACCATTAAACTCATGGAACTCTCATTACCCAAACAGCCACTCATCCTCGAACACCCCTGGCTTTGTCGTCACGACCCTGCCATCTCGTGGCAACAAGGTGAACTACTGTCCTGGTCTTCTACCTGCTTCACCAGTTGTCTCAGCCTACCCTGCAGAGCCACCACCATTGAGGACTCTGCCTCTGCAGTGCCACCCACCATACCATCTGAATAGGCCCAGTACAGCAATGTCTTCAGCAAAATCAAGGCCTCCACTCTGCCACCACATCACCAAGGGGACTGTGCTATTGACTTACTCCCTGGAGTGTCCCCACCGAAGGGCCGTGTTTACCCCCATCTATCCCGGAAAATGAGGCAATGGAGAACTACATTGATGAAGCACTCAAACGGTTTCATTCATCCTTCTTTTTCCCTGGCTGCATCCAGCTTCTTCTTCATTGGAAAGAAGGACGGTGGTCTCCGTCCATGTATTGGTTACCGTTTCCTGAATGACGTCAAGAACCGTTTCCCTCTTCCTCTGATCCCAGCGACCCTTGAACAAGTGGGCCGTGCCAACATCTATACAAAACTCGACCTGCGAAGTGCATATAACCTTATCAATATACGTGAAGGCGATGAATGGAAGACGGCCTTTATCACCGCATGAGGACCCTACGAATACCTGGTAATGCCCTACGGCCTTACTAACGCCCCCGCCGTCTTCCAATCCTTTATGAACAAGGTTTTCCAGGATCTGATCAACCGCTTTCTCATCGTCTACATTGACGACATCCTGATTTACTCCCACTCCCTGAAGGAACACATACAGCATGTAAAGGGTTCTTCAACGGCTCCTTGACCATAACCTTTATGTGAAGACTGAAAAGAGCACCTTCCATGTAACCTCTGTAAACTTCCTCGGTTTCGTACTGACACCTGGAGGGGTCAGCATGGATGAGAACAAAGTCACCGGCGTCAGTAACTGGCCCAAACCCACCACCGTTAAGGAACTCCAATGTTTCATTGGGTTCTCCAACTTCTATCGCCGGTTCATTCGGAACTTCAGTTCTACTGCCGCTCCCCTCACTGCCCTTACCAGCCAAAAGACCCGGACCCTTCAATGGACTGATACTGCCCTGACTGCTTTCAACAACTTGAAACGCCTCTTCACCTCAGCTGCTGTCCTTCGCCAACCTGATCCGACCCTTCCTTTCACCCTGGAGGTGGATGCCTCCGAAGTGTGTAGGAGCCATACTCTCTCAGCGGGTGGGAACACCTCCAAAATCACATCCCTGTGCCTTCTTCTCCAGGAAGTTATCCTCCGCTGAGAGGAATTACGATGTGGGGAACAGAGAACTCCTCGCCATCAAGCTGGCCGTCGAGGAGTGGCGCCACTGGTTGGAGGGCGCACAACATTCCTTTCTCGTCCTAACAGATCATCGTAATCTGGAATATATCAGAGGGGCCAAGAGGTTAAACTCCAGACAAGCCCACTGGGCTCTCGTCTTCACACGCTTCCATTTTCACGTTACTTACATCCCTGGAAAGAAAAACGTAAAAGATGATGCTCTCTCCCACCAGTTTGACCTTCCGACCAGTAACTCAGACCCTACACCCATTCTTCCTTCCTCTTGCATTATGGGACCGGTACTGTGGCAGGTTCACTCTGCCATACAAGAAGCCCTAACCTCAGACCCGGCTCCTCCTGAGACACCAGCTGGGAAGAGTTACGTACGAGCAGCTGTTAGACCCCAACTGATGCAATGGTGTCACACGTCCTTGGGGTCAGGACATCCGGGCATTACACAAACCACCGAACTTCTAGCCCGTACGTTCTGGTGGTCCTCACTGGCATTATGTATTCTCCTGTCCAGTCTGCGCCCAAACCAAAAGCCCTCGTCATCTCCCTTCTGGTAAGCTTCAACCTTTGCCAATCCCTCACAGACCCTGGTCCCACATAGCTGTTGACTTCATCACAGACCTTCCTGAATCCTCTGGTAACACCACCATCCTTGTCATAGAAGACCGTAAAAAAAATATGTGTCATCTGGTTCCTCTTCCTCATTTATCTGGTTCCTCTTCCTCAGGTGTTCCGTCTGTATGGGATTCCGGAGGACATCGTCTCTGACCGCGGGCCCCAGTTTGTCTCTTGGGTGTGGCAGTGCGCCCCCACCGTTGGACGACGGAGGGGAACCTGCCTACGCCATTCAGGCCATCCTTGATTCCAAATGCCTGAGAGGTCGCATCCACTATCTAGTGGACTGGGAAGGTTATGGGCCTGAAGACCAGTCCTGGGTCCCCGACCAGGACATCCTCGACTCAGATATGATTCAGGCATCCCACCGTAACCGGGGGGGAGGGGTGGGGGGGGTACTGTAAGGTTCTGTATTTATTTTCTTAGTCAACCTTGTGTTCTAGAACGTAGCCCTGTTTCATTGTGTTCTTGAACGTAGTCCTGTTTCTTTGTGTTCTTGAACGTAGTTGTCACGCCCTGACTCAAGGGACTCTTATTTGTTGAGTCAGGGTGTGTATTGTCTGTGTTGTGTTTTGCTATGTTGATTTTCTATGTTTAGATCTGGTATGTGTAGATCTATGTTGGCCGGTGTGGTTCCCAATCAGAGGCAGCTGTAGCTCGTTGTCTCTGATTGGGGACCATACTTAGGTAGCCTATTGGCTCTAGTTAGTGGTGGGATCTTGTTCCGTGTAAGGTATGTTGTGTGTATGCTACCTTGGACTTCACGTTTCGTTTGTTGTTTTGTCGCGTGTTCGTTCGTTTAAATAAACATGTATGCTTATCACGCTGCGCCATGGTCCGTCCCGTCTGTAAACGAACGTGACAGTAGTCCTGTCTTTCATTTTTGTTCATTGATTTCATCTGTGTTAGTTACTCACCTGGTCTCATCAGCTCCTTATTTAGTTCAGTTCTTTATGTTTGTGACTTTTGAGGTATTGTTCGTTTTGACTCTACTAAGCCTTTTCCTAGCTCGTTTGTGAGAACCAGTTATAGTCTTCAGTCCTAGTTTTGATTCACCCGCCTGTTTGCCTACCTGTGTATGACCATTGCCTGCCTGTGACCACGATTCCTGCCTCCTGCCAAGGCGAAATAAACACCTGCCGCGCTCTGCGCGTGAATCTACTGTACACCTTTTTCTCCCTGAGTATTCATTACACATATACTCTTTAGACTAGAGAGACTGAAATCATGTCTTGTCCTCCACCCTCTCTTTAGTGTCTCACACAGAACTATTCTCTTCTGAAGACAACATTGGGTCTTCGGGAGAAGATGGAATGTGGCGGGGTGTATCGAAGTGTGTGTGTGTGTGTGTGTGTGTGTGCGTGCGTGCCTACATGTAACAAAAGGGTTGAATGCCAGTGCAGTGGAGCCTTGTGTTGAGCTATGCAGTTGTCCTGGGTGATGTGATCTGAGTGTGTCAGCATTCATGGCCCTCCATCCCTGTGTGTGTGCGTGCGTGTGTCCCATCCCTGTGTCAGAGCTCCTTATTGGGCCTTCTCCACACAAAGAGTCCTTTTGGTGAGCTTCCTGCTCCAACAGGCTTTATTATATAATTGAGTTTATTCTCCACTAAATGCATTCGGCTTTAATAGTGTTATTGATCAGAGTAGTAATCCTACAAGTCCCTTACTCTGTTCTGATTCTGCTTCACAGCTAACTAGTTGGTTAGAGATGAGATGTGGAATATAGGCTACCAGCAACACATACTTTGCAATGCAATCCACTAATAAATAACCCGTTCAATTTGGTAGCTTCATAAAAGTATGGAAATAAATCAGGGTCATTTACATGATTAATCAATCTTTGAGTGTGTGTGTTTGTGTGTGAAGCATCTCTGTCTCTGTTCCTCATCTCACACAAGATGGCGCTGAAAGATATAGTCGCCTTGTTTCAAGCACCTAGCCAACTTTGCAGTATTTTTTTATGTTTTTGTGTTATTTCTTACATTATTTGCTCAGGACATTTCTTGCATTATTACAGTTGAAAATAACTTTGGGATATTAGATTGGTGGTCACTCTCCAGATATACTGTCCCCGTCCATTCAGCCAGCGGGGTTTTCCGTCCATCACGCGGACAGGAAGAAAGACATCTCTGGGAAAAAGACAGGTGGAGGTGTATGCGTCATGATTAACTACTCATGGTGTGATTGTGGTAACATACAGGAAATCAAGTCCTTTTTTTCTCCCGATCTGGATTACCTTACCATCAACTGCAGAATGCATTACCTCCCGAGAGAATTCTCTTCAGTCATTGTCACGGCCGTGTATATTCCTCCTCAAGCCGACACCGTGACGGCTCTCAAGGAACTACATTGGACTTTGTGCAAACTGGAAACCACATATCCTGAGGCGGCATTTAATAAAGGAAATCTGAGGAAAACGCTACCAACGTTTATCAACACATCTCCTGTGCTAGTCGCTCATCGAGCACTCTTGACCATTGCTACTCCCTCTTCCGGGACGGCTACAAGACCCTCCCCCGCCCTCCCTTCGACAAATCAGATCACGTCTCCATTTTGCTCCTCCCCTCCTATAGGCAGAAACTTAAACAGGAATTATCTGTGCTAAGGACTGACCAATCAGAATCTATGCTTCAAGATTGTTTTGATCGCGCGGACTGGGATATGTTCCGGGTCACCTCTGAGAATAGTGTTGGTGTATACACTGACTCGGTGACTGAGTTAATCAGGAAGTGCATAGAGGATGTTGTTCGCACTGTGATGATTAAAACGTATATTTAAAAATAATATTGGATAGATGGCAGCATTCGCGCAAAACTGAAAGTGCGAACCATTGCATTTAACCACTGCAAGGTGACTGGGAACATGGACTCGTACAAACAGACCAACTATGCCCTCTGTAAGGCAATCAAACAGGAAAAACGACAGTACAGGGACAAAGTGGAGTCGCAATTTAACGGCTCAGACACGAGACGTATGTGGCAGAGACTTCAGACAATCACGTATTATAAAGGGAAAGCCAGCCATGTCGCGAACATCGCTGGAGCTGGGGATGGAGCTGGGGCTGGGGAAACATACACACACATACAGTACATGGTCTCTTATTGCTACACACAGGGGACAGGAGCAGTTGGTTAGATAATCCACCTCTTACTGTTGTAGACATTTTCTACCTCTAATGTGTCTGTCCCTGTTATTTATACAGGATACCGGAAATGTTATTGTTAAAAGCAACCAGATCAGTTTCAGACAGGCTTGTACAGGCATGGGGCTGAACCACTATCTGAGGCCCACCATGGGAAAGGTGTTTTTGTGTGTGTGTGTGTGTGTGTGTGTGTGTGAGTGTGAGTGTGTGTGTATGTCTGTGTGTGGTAGCCTACACCCTGCTACCATACCACTTTCATGTGGCCCATTCAGACACTCTGATTTCATAAGATCCCCGTCTTTCTCTCTCACTTCTTGTAAATGCAGTCTCTGTCCAACAATACTCTATTGTGGCTCTTTTTGTTTTCACATAAACAAAAACATTCAGTGCAGGTGCCCTTTGTTCTTCTTTTTTTGCAATTCTCAATAAGCCTTTCAGGGGCTCTGACAGGCCTTTTTGGTCGTTCTGCTGAAGTGCTTACTGAAGCAGTTGGACAGTGTTCATTGTCAGTCTGAATTGTCCATTGCTAAAGGGATTTGACACTTCAGCAGTATCCTCCTGATGATCCTCAATCCCTTGAGTGAATGGCTGAAGCCTTAGATCCACTCTGTTTCGTCTCAGTTGTGATCCATGCTCCGTTTGGATCTCATAGGATCGCGGTGCAACTTCTCGGTGCAACTTCCCTTGCTGCATCCAGGTTCCTGTAGTGATGTCTGGAAGTCATACATGATCTCCAGGTTTCAGTGTCTTGCACTTTTGTAGTCTCGCTGTTTTTGTTTGTCTTTCTGTTTTTCCTTTGCAAGTTTGACTTTGTACCTCTGGGTGTTAGCAAGTCCTCATGGATGGGTAGGTTGGTTCTGATGCGACGTCCCATTAACATTTGTGCAGGTGAAAGTCCGTTCTGCAGTGGTGTGCTGCGGTAGATCATCAGACTTTTCAGGAAATCCTCCTTTCCATCGTGTGCCTTTTTCATCAGACCTTTGACAATTTTGACTGAACTCTCTGCTAAGCCGTTGGACACCGGGTAGTTGGGGCTGGAGGTGTTGTGTCGGAATCCCCAGTTGTTAGCGAACAATCAGAATTTGGAACTTGAGAACTACGGGCCATTATCGGAGTACAGTTCAGACGCAACCCCATGTCTTGCAAATACTGATTTCAGGTAGGTGATTACAGCTTTGCTAGAGGTAGTTTGAGTAGTAGTCGGTAACAACAATGTGACTTTTGCCATTGCAGTCAAAAAGGTCAACTCCAACTTTGTAGTAGGGTTGGTTGGGTACTGGATGAGGCATTAGCGGCTCTGCTAGCTGCTTTGGCCTGTAGGTCAAACACAGTTCACATGAAGCAGTGGTCTGGCTGATTTCCTGGTTCATTCTTGGCCAGTACATTACTTCTCGTGCTCGTCGTTTGCATTTTTCCTGACCCAAGTGGCCCTTGTGTATTTTCTGTAGCATTTCTTTATGTAGTGTCATGGGAATGACAATCTTGTTGCCTTTCAACACTATGTCATCCACAACGGTGAGCTCTGCTCTGCACATCCAGTAATCCTGTATTCTCCTTGGACAGTTGTTTTTCTGTGCGGGCCATCCTATCAGTATTGTTTCTTTCAACTCTGTCATTGTTTGGTCAGTTGCGGTCTCTCTTTTGATCTGCTCCATTCTCTCAGAAGACACAGGAAGTGATGCTACGATCATGTCGACGTAGGCCTGAATGTCATTGTTTTTCTGTGTGTCGGTGCTCTCTTTCTTGTCGACTGCTCGAGAAAGAGTGTCGGCGGCGAACATGAACTTTCCCGGGGTGTAGATCATCTTCACATCATACTTTTGCAGTCTGATCAACATTCTCTGGATTCTCATTGGAGAATCATTCAGTGGCTTAGACATCATTGACACAAATGGTTTGTGGTCGGTTTCAACTTCGAAGGCTTTTCCGTAGACGTATGTGCTCGCCAGTAGCTCTTTCTCTATTCCTTGTTTCTCCGCCTGTCAAGGCTCTGGACGCATAAGTGACAGGTTGCCATGTGTCATCATGCTGTTGCAGAAGAACTGCTCCAAGACCAAACTGTGACGCGTCTGCAGAAATCCTTGTGCTCTTCTCTGGATCATAGAACCTGAGCACTGGCACTTCTGTGATTGTCTTTTTAGGTTTTTGAAGCAGTTTTCCTGCTCATGGGACCATTCCCATTTGTTTTTCTGTTCCAGAAGAAATCTGAGTTGAGCGGACTGTGCTGACAGTTGATGTATGAACTTTGCAAGGTAGGTGATCATGCCCATGAAGCGTCTCACGTCTTCCTTCTTCTTCGGGCCCTCCACGTTGTTGATGGCTGATGTTTCCTCGGGTCTGGTTTGACTCCATCCTCTGAAAGTACATCTCCCATGAAGGTAAGTTTTTTCACTCCAAATTCGCATTTGTCCTTGTTTAGTTTCAGGTTGACTTTCTGTGTCAGGTCCAGCACTTGTCACACTCTCGCGTAGTGTTCTTCTTTTGTGGACCCCCAGACGATGATGTCATCCATTATGGTCTCTACTCCTGGAATGTGCTCGAAGATCATGTGAATTATCTTGTGGTAGACCTCTGGCGTGGAGAGAATCCCATATGGTAGACAAAGAAATCTGTACCTGCCCTCAGGTGTGTTGAATGTGCATAGCCTTGAGCTTGCATCCTCTAGCTTCATTTGCCAGAATCCTGATGAGGCATCAAGCTTACTGAACCACTTTGCTCCAGCAAACTGCAACATTATCTCTACTCTGGTTGGCAACTTCAAATGCTCTCGCTTGATAGCTTTGTTGAGAACTCTCGGGTCTAGAAATATCCTGAGATCGCCATTATTTATCACCACAATAACCAGTGAGCTTACCCAATCTGTAGGTTCATCCATTTTTGTGATGACGTCCATCTTTTCCATGCGTCCGAGTTCCTCCTAGAGCTTTTTCCTCCGTGCAAATGGAACTTTTCTGCACAACTGGAGTCATTTTGTGATCAGTACATATTTTGTGTCCTCCAGGTAAACATCCGAGACCCTCAAACACGTCCTCGTCCTCAGTCAGTAGTGATTCTTGGTCATTTTCAGTCTGTGATGTCACTACATACACTCTTTTCACCAAATTGAGCTTTTCACATGCACTGATTCCTAGGATAGGCTGTACACTCTTTTCCACGATCAGCAGTTGTGCTTTGAACTGTTTTCCTTAGTGCTGTAAAGTTACTATGCAGCTTCCTTTGACTGGTACATTCTTCCCAGTATAACCAGTAACCTTGATTTTCACAGGGTGTACTTTGTGCTTCACTTTCAGTGTTTTGTAGTCATCCAGCGACAACAGGTTTACCTGAGCGCCAGTATCGAGCTTGAATTTTATTATAGTTTTATTCACAGTCAATGGCACAATCCATTCAGCTTTTACTGCATTGCATATTTCCACAGAATCAACAAAGAATTATTCAGTCTCCTATTTGACTGTGTGAACCTTTTTCTTTGTAGCCTCAGCTTTGCAGCATTTTAAGAAATTATTATTTTGTTACACAATTTGCCATATGCAGGGCAATTTCTTTGCTTGTGGATAACATTTTCCACATGTAGTATTTTGATTTTTCTCTTTTGCTTGTTTTTGTTTTGTAAAGTCATGTGTGTTCCTCCTCTCTTTTTATTGCACTGACGTCTCATCCCTGTGCAGCTCTTTAGCTTGTGCTCTGGTGGTTTCAGCTGCTCCACATATATTCACTGCTTTATCCAAAGTTAACTGACTCCCTGTTTCTGATCATGAGACAAAAACGTGTATCTCTCAAACGTGAATTTCTGGCTTGGTACAAAGTACTCCTCAAATTTTGCCATGAGCACAGTCAATGTCAAGTTTGCCTCGTCTAGCTGAAAGCTATTGTAAATGTCCAATGCATCCTTTCCAATAACATGCAGAAAAATGGAAGCTTTCAATTTGTCATCATCTCCTCCTGCTCCACTGGCTGCTAGGTAGATATTGAATCTCTGCTTGAAATGTTTCCAGTTGTCAGCTAGATTGCCTGTTAACTGCATAGGAGTAGGAGGACTATGCCTTTCCATGACGGGAAACAGGTACAGTTTCAATTTCTCTTACTTCAGAAAGTTGCTCATCAACTTGCTCCTCAACAGATTCCAATGCAGCCCCCGATTTTGCTGCTGTCACTCTCGCTGCTGCGGCTCGTTGGCATCGCTCTTGCTAGCTAGCATCTTTGACTACTCACGTCACTTGACTTGTGGTAGAATGTTCCATTTTTGTCGCGGAAATATGCAGAGTTACTCCATTATTTTCTCTGTCCCTTCATAGCGACTACCAATCTGACACCATGTTACGTTTGTTCCTTGTATAATGACAAACCGGGACATAGGTTTAACTACCTTTAATAAACAGATACTTCAGCTAGCAATATCCTTGTGTAGTCATGCACGGCATAATTCAACACCCCCACCCTCGCATAGCTTCCTGGGTAACATTTTAGTCATTTAGCAGACGCTTTTATCCAGAGGAACTTACAGGAGCAATTAGGGTTAAGTGCCTTGCTCAAGGGCACATCGACAGATTTTTCACCTAGTCGGCTCGGGGATTAGAACCAGCGACCTTTCGGTTACTGGCACAACGCTCTTAACCACTAAGCTACCTGCCACCCTACCTGCCGTAGTCTTAATGTTATTAACACATAACAACACATAGGTGATATGCATATTGGCTACAGCCTCAATGTCCAAACCGATGCTGACATGAGGGAGGCGCCAGAAAATGTAGCCAAACTTTAATTAGACTTTTAATTACATAAATATAGGCTAAACGCCAGTCATGTTTGACAAATATAATGAAGGATAATTAACATGAATGTCTAAAGGCTTGATTCTGTCGACATACTCGAGGCATAGTTCATTCAGATCAAATGGTCACAAGACCGGAGAGTGAAGAACAGTGCCTGTTGCGCATCGCGCATCACCCACCTTGAATCTGAGCGGAGGAGCATTTTTAACTATTTAACCAGAAATGTAATTATTTAAAACCTGGACATTTTATGTCATTTTATGAAGCACGTCTTATCTTCTTTGTAAGTAGCCTAGCCTAGCCAAAATCCGACCATAGAAATGTTGAGGGAATTATTTGATAAACACTTAATATAACATTGAAATCAGCATTTTTCTCAAGTTCTATTGGTTTTCAAATTTACATTTACATTTTAGTCATTTAGCAGACGCTCTTATCCAGAGCGACTTACAGTTAGTGAGTGCATACATTTTTCATACTGGCCCCCCGTGGGAATCGAACCCACAACCCTGGCGTTGCAAGCGCCATGCTCTACCAACTGAGCTACAGGAGGCCAAATCAATGTTATTTTATTGTCCAGCAGCTAGTCATAATCCTAGTCACATTAGTAACCCATTCTAGTTGATGCATCTTTAGATCTCCCCTCTTTCTTAATTAGGATATTTTCATCTCTGTCACATGAAACCGCTCGTGCGTTCGGTGCACTTTTGAGAAAGGTGTTTTACCGCTAATTGCATTTTGGTACATTCGCATGTAGCCTACAGCTTATAATATGAATATATAAAACTTTATCGAAATGCAAAGCTAAACGGTCTGATCTGTTGCTTTTTTACATTTTGTGTGTAGTGGTTGTATGAATTTTGGATCTGTTGTCCCAGAACTGTGTCAGAGTCTGTTTTGAACCGTATACATATTTTTTATGTCCCAGGGATGTCGGGATGCCCTTAATTTCAAGCCCTGGAGGGAATTATTTTATAAAGACATAGAAAGTATTTGGTTGTCGTAATGTTGCAATGTTTTATAGGCTACCAATGGTGACCAACTGTCCTCCTGGAGAGCCTTAAAGGGGCAGTGTTGTATTTTCAGACAGTCTTGAATATACAAAGAAGCCAATAGGTAGAGTGTAGCCGACATTTTTCTCTGATTCTCTATGGTAAAAAAGATAGTGATGCATTTTATTTTGTAAAGTGGATCCTTGCATCTTACAGTGATGTAAAAATTGTGTTGCAAGTGACTTGAGCTTTTGGACAAATAAAAAACCTGTACTACTTGTCTGAAGGACAAGCGGCTAAAACAAGTTAATGTCAAGCCCTGCACTGATTTCATAAGTTCCCCGCCATTAATCCATTCAACTCTATGACTCTTTCTCTCTCTTTCTCTCTCTTTCTCTTCTTTTGCTCATCCCCAGGTTTGCGGTACTATACTATGTCACAACATTTTTACATTTACATTTTAGTCATTTAGCAGACGCTCTTATCCAGAGCGACTTACAGGAGCAATTAGGGTTAAGTGCCTTGCTCAAGGGCACATTTACGTCATTTAGCAGACGCTCTTATCCAGAGCGACTCACAAATTGGTGCATTCACCCTATAGCCAGTGGGATAACCACTTTACAAATTTTTTTTTGGGGGGGGTAGAAGGATTACTTTATCCTATCCCAGGTATTCCTTAAAGAGGTGGGGTTTCAAATGTCTCCGGAAGGTGGTGAGTGACTCCGCTGTCCTGGCGTCGTGAGGGAGCTTGTTCCACCATTGGGGTGCCAGAGCAGCGAACAGTTTTGACTGGGCTGAGCGGGAACTATGCTTCCGCAGAGGAAGGGAGCCAGCAGGCCAGAGGTGGATGAACGCAATGCCCTCGTTTGGGTGTAGGGACTGATCAGAGCCCGAAGGTACAGAGGTGCCGTTCCCCTCACTGCTCCATAGGCAAGCACCATGGTCTTGTAACGGATGCGAGCTTCAACTGGAAGCCAGTGGAGTGTGCGGAGGAGGGGGTGACGTGAGAGAACTTGGGAAGGTTGAACACCAGACGGGCTGCGGCGTTCTGGATGAGTTGTAGGGGTTTAATGGCACAGGCAGGGAGGCCAGCCAACAGCGAGTTGCAGTAATCCAGACGGGAGATGACAAGTGCCTGGATTAGGACCTGTGCCGCTTCCTGTGTAAGGCAGGGTCGTACTCTCCGAATGTTGTAGAGCATGAACCTGCAGGAGCGGGTCACCGCCTTGATGTTAGCGGAGAACGACAGGGTGTTGTCCAGGGTCACGCCAAGGCTCTTCGCACTCTGAGAGGAGGACACAACGGAGTTGTCAACCGTGATGGCGAGATCATGGAACGGGCAGTCCTTCCCCGGGAGGAAGAGCAGCTCCGTCTTGCCAGGGTTCAGCTTGAGGTGGTGATCCGTCATCCATACTGATATGTCTGCCAGACATGCAGAGATGCGATTCGCCACCTGGTTATCAGAAGGGGGAAAGGAGAAGATTAGTTGTGTATCGTCAGCGTAGCAATGATAGGAGAGGCCATGTGAGGATATGACAGAGCCAAGTGACTTGGTGTATAGGGAGAAAAGGAGAGGGCCTAGAACTGAGCCCTGGGGGACACCAGTGGTGAGAGCACGTGGTGCGGAGACAGCTTCTCGCCACGCCACTTGGTAGGAGCGACCGGTCAGGTAGGACGCGACGCGACAGCCCCTGCACCTTGCTACCCTATCCCCTTGACGTGGACCATGCATGAAGACAACACACTGATTTTATAAGAACATCCCACATTACCTGATTATTACACAGAATGTTCCTTTTTTTATATCACTGTGAGGACATCTGGTCTCCACAAGGATAGTAAAACCAAACCACACACACACCATAACCACTGTGGGAGAGTGGGAGGACAGTGACATAGTCCTATACACCCCAGGGCTGCCATTGTAGTCCTATCTGTGAGTGAACAGTATGTGCGTGTGTGTTTGTGACTTTGTCCGTATGGCCATGCATGGGTGCCCTTCTTACTGTAGTGTGTGTAGATATTTCTTGTCAGGGTTAAGGGGCTATGAGAGAGAGAGAGAGAGAGAGAGAGAGAGAGAGAGAGAGAGAGAGAGAGAGAGAGAGAGAGAGAGAGAGAGAGAGAGAGAGAGAGAGAGAGAGAGAGAGAGAGAGAGAGAGAGAGAGAGAGAGAGAGATGGACCGCCCTCCACCCCTTCACTCCTCCCTTCCGCCACTCCATCCCCCCATTCCAGCTTGTTACCGTAAATGTGTGGTTAACCAGAAAAAGCTGTTGGTCAGGGGAGGGAGGGAGAGGAGAAACATGGAGGGAAGTAGATTTTGAGGAATCCAATGTTGTGGATATTGTGGATGTGTTTAGACGGATCTCTGGGCTGCCTCATAAGTTAACCTATACAGGGCTGACATTAGGATTGGTATTATTCTGTTGGACTGACAAATTATCCTCAAATACTTTTGTGTGTGTTTCATGTGTTAGAGAGAGAGAGAGAGAGAGAGAGAGAGAGAGAGAGAGAGAGAGAGAGAGAGAGAGAGAGAGAGAGAGAGAGAGAGAGAGAGAGAGAGAGAGAGAGAGCGCATGGGAGAGATGAAGAGAGAGAGCATGGGCGAGAGAAAGGGAGAGGAAGAGAAAGAGAGAGAGAGAGAGAGAGAGAGAGAGCGAGAGCGAGAGAGAGCGAGTGATAGAGGGAGAGGTGGGCGGGAGAGGGGTGACACGGGGGAGGAAGGGAGTGACTGACCATTGCTTTTCAAGAGCAGGGAGAGTTAGAACAAAGGCTTCTTTGTGCTGAGTGCAGTTCAGTGCTGTGCTGAGAGAGTGAAGTGTAGCCAGGTCTTAGGGAGTATTTAACAGTGTACACTGACTGACTGCATTCCAGCTACAGGATTTAAAAAATAAGCTCTCATTTCCTCAATTCATTAAAACGCTCTACCCAAACCAGTTAGATAAAATGAATTGGTGTCCATACTTATGGTCCCCTAATTGTGTTAACCCTCTCAATGCTGGGTTGCTGTTGACCCATTCATACAACTGAAGAGGAGTGATGAAGTCATATGAACTCACAAGACACTATAGCATTGTCCCACAACTAGAGATCTAGCTCCTAAATATCATGGACAGCCTTCATGATCTAATTTGGCAAATAGCATTTGGACTTGGAGTGTCCTGACTTGGCTTGCCTCTCTGACAGCAACATTGTGGGGGAAGAGATGGAGAGAGAGGTAGAGAGAGAGGTAGAGATATTGTCTATTCCTTTTGCTTTGGCAATGTAAACATACAGTATGTTCCCCATGCCAATAAAGCCCTTTGAATTGAATTGAATTGAGATCGAGAGAGAGAGAAATATTTTCTTTTGGCTCTATAACAAAGAACAAAGAGCAAAAACATATACATGAACAATTACAAATCTTAGAATCAGCTATTAAAGACTCCCAGAACCCACTGGATTCTCCAATTACATTTAATGAACTACAGGACAAAATACAAACCCTCCAACCCAAATAGGCCTGTGGTGTTGATGGTATCCTACATGAAATGATAAAATATACAGACCACAAATTCCAATTGGCTATACTTAAACTCATTAACATCATCCTCAGCTCTAGCATCTTCCCCAATGTTTGGAACCAAGGACTGATCACCCCAATCCACAAAAGTGGAGACAAATTTGACCCCGATAACTACCGTGGGATATGCGTCAACAGCAACCTTGGGAAAATCCTCTGCATTATCATTAACAGCAGACTCGTACAATTCCTCAGTGAAAACAATGTTCTGAGCAAATGTCAAATTGGCTTTTTAACAAATTACCGTACGACAGACCACATATTCACCCTGCACACCCTAATTGACAAAGAAACAAATCAAAACAACGGCAAAGTCTTCTCATGCTTTGTGATTTCAAAAAAGCTTTTGACTCAATTTGACATGAGGGTCTGCTATACAAATTAATGGAAAGTGGTGTTGGGCGAAAAACATACGACGTTATAAAATCCATGTACACAAACAACAAGTGTGCGGTTAAAATTAGCAAAAAACACACATTTCTTTCCACAGGGCTGTGGGGTGAGACAGGGATGCAGCTTAAGCCCCACCTTCTTCAACATATACAGTACCTTCGTAACATTTTGTTACGTTACAGCCTTATTCTAAAATTGATAAAATATAACAATTTCCTCAGCAATCTACACATAATACCCCATAATGACAAAGTGAAAACAGGTTTGAAAATTTATTAAAAACAAAAAACTGAAATAACTTATTTACATGCACAACCGGTCCAAAGTTTTAGAACACCTACTCATTCAAGGGTTTTTCTTTATTTTTACTATTTTCTACATTGTAAAATAATAGTGAAGACATCAAAACTATGAAATAACACATATGGAATCATGTAGTAACCAAAAAAGTGTTAAACAAATATAACTATATTTGAGATTTGAGATTCTTCAAATAGCCACCCTTTGCCTTGATGACAGCTTTGCACACTCTTGGCATTCTCTCAAACAGCTTCACCTGAAACAGTCTTGAAGAAGTTCCCACATATGCTGAGCACTTGTTGGCTGTTTTTCCTTCACTCTGCGGTCCGACTCATCCCAAGCCATCTCAATTTGGTTGAAGTCGGGTGATTGTAGAGGCCAGGTCATCTGATGCAGCACTCCATCCCTCTCCTTCTTGGTAAAATAGCCCTTACACAGCCTGGAGATGTGTTGGGTCATTGTCCTGTTGAAAACAAATGATAGTCCCACTAAGCCCAAACCAGATGGCATGGCGTATTGCTGCAGAATGCTGTGGTAGCCATGCTGGTTAAGTGTGCCTTGAATTCTAAATAAATAACAGACAGTGTCACCAGCAAAGCACCCCCACACCATAACACCTCCTCCTTCATGCTTTACGGTGGGAACTACACATGCGGAGATCATCTGTTCACCCACACCATGTCTTACAAAGACAAGGCGATTGGATCCAAAAATCTCCAATTTGGACTCCAGACCAAAGGACACATTTCCACCAGTCTAATGTCCATTGCTCATTTTTCTTGGCCCAAGCAAGTCTCTTATTCTTATTGGTGTCCTTTAGTAGTGGTTTATTTGCAGCAATTCGACAATGAAGGCGTGATTCACACAGTCTTCAATGAAGAGTTGATGTTGAGATGTGTCTGTTACTTGAACTCTGTGAAGCATTTATTTGGGCTGCAATTTCTGAGGCTGGTAACTCTAATGAACTTATCCTCTTCAGCAGAGTTAACTCTGGGTCTTCCTTTCCTGTGGCGGTCCTCATGAGAGCCAGTTTCATCATAGTGCTTGATTGTTTTTGCGACTGCACTTGAAGAAACATTTTCCGTATTGACTGACCTTCATGTCTTAAAGTAATGATGGACTGTCGTTTCTCTTTGCTTATTTGAGCTGTTCTTGCCATAATTTGGACTAGGTCTTTTACCAAATAGGGCTATCTTCTGTATACCCCCCCTACCTTGTCACAACACAACTGATTGGCTCAAACGCATTAAGAAGGAAATAAATTCCACAAATTAACTTTTTATAAGGCACACCTGTTAATTGAAATGCATTCCGGGAGACTTGTCACGCACGTTGACTGATGACTTGTGGAACCAAGGCGCAGCGTGATAAGCGTACATCTTTATTTAGTACACAACACACGAACAAAACAACAAAACGAAACGATACGTGAAGTCCTGAGGTTACACACACCAAACCTTTACGGATCAAGATCCCACAAACTAACTGGTGCCAACAGGCTGCCTAAGTATGGTCCCCAATCAGAGACAACGAGCTACAGCTGCCTCTGATTGGGAACCACCCTGGCCAACATAGATCTAAACGATCTAGAACAAAAAACATAGAAAACTAAACATAGACAAATCCACACCCTGGCTCAACATTTAAGCCAGGGCGTGACAAGACTACATCATGAAGCTGGTTGAGAGAATGCCAAGAGTGTGCAAAGCTGTCATCAAGGCAAAGGGTGGCTAATTGAAGAATCTCAAATCTCAAATATATTTTTATTTGTTTAACACTTTTTTGGTTACTACATGATTCCATGTGTTATTTCATAGTTTTGATGTCTTCACTGTTATTCTACAATGTAGGAAATAGTAAAAAATAAAGAAAAAGTAGGTGTTCTAAAACTTTTGACCAGTAGTGTAAGTATTCAGACCCTTTGCTATGAGACTCGAAATTGAGCTCAGGTGCATCCTGTTTCCATTGATCATCCTTGAGATGTTTCTACTACTTGATTGGAGTCCACCTGTGGTAAATTCAATTGATTGGACATGATTTGGAAAGGCACACACCTGTGTTGACAGTGCATGTCAGAGCAAAAACCAAGCCATGAGGTTGAAGGAATTGTTCATGGAGCTCCAAGTCAGGATTCTGTCGAGACACAGATCTGGGGAAGGGTACCAAAACATTTCTGCACCTTTGAAGGTCCCCAAAAACACAGTGGCCTTTATCATTCTTAAATGGAAGAAGTTGGAACCACCAAGACTCTTCCTAGAGCTGGCCGACCGGCCAAACTGAGCAATCGGGAGAGAAGGGCCTTGGTCAGGGAGGTGACCAAGAACCCGATTGTCACTCTGACAGAGCTCCAAAGTTCCTCTGTGGAGATGGGAGAACCTTCCAGAAAAATAACCATCTCTGCAGCACTCCACCAATTAGGCCTTTATGGTAGAGTGGCCAGACGGAAGCCGCTCCTCAGTAAAAGGCACATGACAGCCCGCTTGGAGTTTGCCAGAAGGCACCTAAAGACTCTCAGACCATGAGAAACAAGATTCTCTGGTCTGATGAAACCAAGATTGGCCTGAATGCCAAACGACACATCTGGAGGAAACCTGGCAAAGATGAATGGAGCAAAGTACAGAGAGGTCCTTGATGAAGACCTGCTCCAGAGCGCTCAGGACCTCAGACTGGGGCGAAGGTTCACCTTCCAAAAGCACCACAACCCTAAGCACACAGCCAAGACAACGCAGGAGTGGCTTTGGGACAAGTCTCTGAATGTCCTTGAGTGGCCCAGCCAGAGCCCAGACATGAATCTCTGGAAAGACCAGAAAATAGCTGTGCAGCAACGCTCCCCATACAACCTGACAGAGCTTGAGAGGATCTGCAGAGAAGAATGGGAGAAACTCCCCAAATACAGGTGTGCCAAGCTTGTAGCGTCATACCCAAGAAGACTTGAGTCTGTAATCGCTGCCAAAGGTTCTTCCACAAAGTACTGAGTAAAGTGTCTGAATACTTACGTAAAAATGATATTTCAGTAGTTTTTTTTATAAATTAGCAAAAATGTCCAAAAACCAATTTTTGCTTTGTCATTATGGGGTATTGTGTGTAGATTGATGAGCAAAAATATTTTTAAAATCAATTTTAGAATAAGGCTGTAACCTAACAAAATCTGTAAAAAGTAAAGGGGTCTGTATGCTTTCCGAAGGCACTGTACATCAACGAATTGGTGAGGGCACTAGAACAGTCTGCAGCACCTGGCCTCACCCTCCTAGAATCTGAAGTAAAATGTCTACTGTTTACTGATGATCTTGTGCTTCTGTCCCCAACCAATGAGGGCCTACAGCAGCACCTAGATCTTCTGCACAGATTCTGTCAGACCTGGGCCCTGACAGTAAATCTCAGTAAGACTAAAATAATGGTGTTCCAAAAAAGGTCTAGTTGCCAGGACAATGAATACAAATTCCATCTAGACACCATTGTCCTAGAGCACACACAAAACTACACATACATCGGCCTAAACATCAGCACCACAGGTAACTTCCACAAAGCTGTGAACGATCTGAGAGACAAGGCAAGAAGGGCCTTCTATGCCATCAAAAGGAACATACATTTCGACATACCAATTAGGATCTGGCTAAAAATACTTGAATCAGTTATAGAACCCATTGCCCTTTATGGTTGTGAGGTCTGGGGTCCGCTCACCAACCAAGAATTCATAAAATTGAGACTGCATGCAGAATTCTGCAAAAATATCCTCCGTGTACTACGTAAAACACCAAATAATGCATGCAGAGCAGAATTAGGCCAATACCCGCTAATGATCAAAATCCAGAAAAGAGCCGTTAAATTCTACAACCACATAAAAGGAAGCAATTCCCAAACTTTCCATAACAAAGCCATCACCTACAGAGAGATGAACTTGGAGAAGAGTCCCCTAAGCAAGCTGATCCTAGGGCTCTGTTCACAAACACAAACAGACCCCACAGAGGCCCAGGACAGCAACACAATTAGACCCAACCAAATCATGAGAAAACAAAAAGATAATTACTTGACACATTGAAAAGAATTAACAAAAAAAACTGAGCAAACTAGAATGCTATTTGGCCCTAAACAGAGAGTACACAGTGGCATAATACCTGACCACTGTGACTGACCCAAACTTAAGGAAAGCTTTGACTATGTACAGACTCAGTGAGCATAGCCTTGCTATTGAGAAAGGCCGCCGTAGGTGGACCTGGCTCTCAAGAGAAGACAGGCTATGTGCACACTGCCCACAAAATGAGGTGGAAACTGAGCTGCACTTCCTAACCTCCTGACAAATGTATGGCCATATTAGAGACACACATTTCCCTCAGATTACACAGACCCACAAAGAATTCGAAAACAAATCCAATTTTGATAAACTCCCATATCTATTGGGTGAAATACCACAGTGTGCCATCACAGCAGCAAGATTTGTGACCTGTTGCCACAAGAAAAGGGCAACAAGCGAAGAACAAACACCATTGTAAATACAACCCATATTTATGTTTATTTATTTTCCCTTTTGTTCTTTAACTATTTGCACATAACATGACATTTGAAATGTATTATTCTTTTGGAACTTTTGTGAGTGTGATGTTTACTGTAAAACAAGTATTGTTTATTTATTTCACTTGCTTTGGCAATGTTAAAATGTGTTAACATCATGCTGTGGTGGTGCTTTGCTGCAGGAGGGACTGGTGCACTTCACAAAATAGATGGCATCATGAGGTAGGAATATTATGTGGATATATTGTAGCAACATCTCAAGACATCAGTCAGGAAGTTAAAGCTTGGTCGCAAATGGGTCTTCCAAATGAACAATGACCCCAAGCATAATTCCAATGTTGTGGCAAAATGGTTTAAGGACAACAAAGTCAAGGTGTTGGAGTGGCCATCACAAAGCCCTGACCTCAATCCTATAGAAAATGTGTGGGCAGAACTGAAAAAGCGTGTGCGAGCAAGGAGGCCTACAAACCTGACTCAGTTACATCAGCTCTGTCAGGAGGAATGGGCCAAAATTCACCCAACTTATTGTGGGAAGCTTGTGGAAGGCTGCCCGAAACATCTGACCCAAGTTAAACAATTTAAAGGCAACGCTACCAAATACTAATTGAGTGTATGTAAACTTCTGACCCACTGGGAATGTGATGAAATAAATAAAAGCTGAAATAAATCATTCTCTCTACTATTATTCTGACATTTCACATTCTTAAAATAAAGTGTTGATCCTAACTGACCTAAGACAGGGAATTTTTACTAGGATTAAATATCAGGAATTGTGTAAAACTGAGTTTAAATGTATTTGGCTAACGTGTATGTAAACTTCCGACTTCAACTGCATATTGGGGTTCTGACGACACACAAACCCAGGGGTACCTAAGTAGTCAACACACCTAAAGTTTACTGAGAAATACACTTCATTATACACTTATAAAATACATCAGTTGTAGACGGATGAATGCCCAAAGGAGGCTCAGAGCTCTTCAGAGAACACACGCACACACGCGCACACATACACACAGACATACACACACAAACCACAAACACACACACACGCGCAGTCAACGCTGCTGTTCTATTATATACTATTTATATAACTGCGCAAAAAATACACTATCCACTTTTTATTTGTAAATACAGTCATACTTGACATAGCACATTCATAATCTATAATGTATATTTTATATCAGTTTATTACTTTGCATACTACCTTCTTCTAATTACTTGTTGTTGTTTTTTATTATTGTACTGCATTGTTGAGGGAGCTAGCAAGCATTTCACATTTCACATTTCACTGCACCTTTTATACATGCTGTAAACTGTTTACGTGACAAATACAATATAATTTAATTTAATTTGAATCTTGTGTAAATATTGTGTCGAAGTTGTGTGAATATTGTGTGACAGTTATGTGAAAGTTGTGTGAGAGTTGTTTGAATGTTGTGTGAGAGTTGTGTGAATGTTGTGTGAATGTTGTATTAAGGTCATGTGAGTTTCTACTAGTGCACACAGTTATGACCAGTGCAGTCCAGTCTAGTCCAGTTACATTCATCTGGACCGCAATGAGGAGAAAGATATGGAGGGATGGGGGAAAGAATGAATGGAGAGAGTAAGTTAAGAGAGGAGATGGGTAGGGGTCTGTTATGTCGGTTGAAGAAGAGAGAGAGAAGCAGTGGGGGACTAAAGACTTAAGGGTGGGAGGAGGGAGGAGGGAGGAGGGAGGAGGGAGGAGGGAGGAGGGAGGAGGAAGGTGGGAGGAGGAAGGTGGGTGGATGGAGGAGGGGAGGAGGAGGGAGGAGGGGAGGAGGGAGGAGGGAGAGAGGGAGACAGTGAAAGTTTGGTCTGCATGAAATCCCTCTTCCTTTGCTGACATCAAAGCTGAGGCTGGCAATAGAATTCAGAGAGCCCATCTGCAGTTCCATAGGCTCCTCCCGCACCCTTCCCATCTCCCCCTCCCCCTCGCCCATCCCCCTCCCCCACCCTTCCCATCTCCCCCTCCCCCTCGCCCATCCCCCTCCCCCATCCCCAAGCCATTCAAATCCCCTCCACCACCCTCGGATCCCCAACCATGCTCCTAGTCTCACTCAGCAGGAATCTTACACAGCAGGACCATTGTTCCCCTCTCTCTCTCTCATCCCCCTCTCTCTCCCTCTCATCCCCTCTCTCTCCCTCTCATCCCCTCTCACTCCCTCTCATCCCCCCCCTCTCTCCCTCTCATCCCCCCTCTCTCTCCCTCTCATCCCCTCTCTCTCCCTCTCATCCCCTCTCTCTCCCTCTCATCCCCCCTCTCTCTCCCTCTCATCCCCCCTCTCTCTCCCTCTCATCCCCCCTCTCTCTCCCTCTCATCCCCCCTCTCTCTCCCTCTCATCCCCCCTCTCTCTCCCTCTCATCCCCCCTCTCTCTCCCTCTCATCCCCCCTCTCTCTCCCTCTCATCCCCCTCTCTCTCCCTCTCATCCCCCTTCTCTCTCCCTCTCATCCCCCTCTCTCTCCCTCTCATCCCCCCTCTCTCTCCCTCTCATCCCCCCTCTCTCCCCCCATAACCCTTGCCAGACCCCTCACGCCTCCCCCACTTCATGTCCAGGCGTCCAGAAACCCTCTCTGTTTGTCTGTCTGTCTGTCTGCCTTCCTGCCTGCATGCGTGTCCGTCTGATTGCCCATCTGATTGTTTGTATGTCTGTATGTATGTCTGTCGGTCTGTCTTCCTCTGTGGTGGGCTTGACCTTTGCAGGCACAAGTCATAAGAGTGTTTGGTGCGTAGGGTTAGCAGAGTGTATAATGTTAGCAGAGTGTCTGTACATTTAAGAAGGTCAAATAACATATCTTCTCTGCATCTCTCAGACTGAGACTGATGGCTAAGGCCAACAATAATCTTGCTTTACCCATATCTGGAGAGACTGACACTACAGGCCTTCAAGGAGTTGCTTCCTCTGACTGGGGCCAAGGGAATAGTCATATCTGGAGAGACTGACACTACAGGCCTTCGAAGAGCTGCTTCCTCCGACTGGAGCCAAGGGAACAGACAAAGCATGATGCATTAGGTTGCAACCATACCTCAATCTGCTGAGGTGGTGGAGTAAGACAGATAGAAGGAATGGGCAAGAGTGGAGGAAAGAGTAAGAGAAAGCTAGGGAGAGTGAAAGAAATAGTAAGAGAATGCTGCAAAGTTCAAAGTGAACTCTCTCTCCCTCTCTCCTTTAATAGCAACTTCCAGGCAGTGCAGGGTTGACTCCAGGACACAGACCAACCCAAATGTCAAACCAGTAGATTCCTGGGCTTTGAATTATACTTTTATTCCACCTTTCTACTTCAATTCCACCTTTCTACTTCAATTCCACCTTTCTACTTTCATTCTCTCTGTCACGATCGTCATAATGATTGGACCAAGGCGCAGCGTGATATGCGTACATCTTTTTAATAGTGTACTGGCAACACGATACAAAATACAAAACAACAAAACGAAACGTGAAGTCCTCGGTTAACAACACAAACCAACACGGAACAAGATCCCACCAAACACAAGTGCACAACAGGCTGCCTAAGTATGGTTCCCAATCAGAGACAACAAGCAACAGCTGATTCTCGTTGCCTCTGATTGAGAACCACCCCGGCCAACCTAGAAAACACATGAACTAGAAACTGAACATAGAACACAAAACATAGACCCTACACACCCTGGCTCAACATATAAGAGTCCCCAGAGCCAGGGCGTGACACTCTCTCTCCTCCCTCCTTGTTCATCTCCTGCCTGTCACAGATTTTGAAGTCGCAGGCAGGGCTACATCAAGAGAGCATAAGTCCAACTCATGTTTGCTACACCCCTTCTCTCTCTCCCTTTTATTGGCCTATACTCCCCTCTGTTATACACTATGGGGTTAGTGGTGTTGTTTATTTGGTGACTGAGGCAGATACATTAAGGGAATATTCATACCCCTTGATTTATTCCACATTTTTGTTGTGTTACAGCCTGAATTCAAAATGGATTACTTTTGTTTTTTTAACACCCATCTACAAACAATACCCCATAATGACAAAGTGAAAACATGTTTTTAGAAATCTTTGCAAATTTATTGAAAATGAAATACAGAATATCTAATTTACATAAGTATTCACACCCCTGACTCAACACTTTGTAGAAGCACCTTTGGCAGCGATTACAACTGTGAGTCTTTCTGGGTAGGTCTCTAAGAGCTTTCCACACCTGGATTGTGCAACATTTGCCCATGATTCTTTTCAGGTCTTGCCATAGATTTTCAAGTAGATGTAGGTCAAAACTGTAAAATGGCCACTCAGGAACAGTCACTGTCTTCTTGGTAAGCAACTCCAGTATAGATTTGGCCTTGTGTTTTTGGTTATTGTCCTGCTGAAAGGTGAATTAATCTCCCAGTGTCTTGTGGAAAGCAGACAACCAGGTTTTCCTCTAAGATTTTGCCTATGCTTAGCTCCATTCCATTAATTTTTTATCATGAAACCTCCCCATTCCTTAACGATTACAAGCATACCCATAAAATGATGCAGCCACCACTATGCTTGAAAAAATTGAGAGTGGTACTGTGTTGGATTTGCCCCAAACATAACACTTTGTATTCAGTGCCTTGTCGCAAACAGGATACATGTTTTGGAATATTTTTATTCTGTACAGGCTTCCTTCTTTTCACTCTGTCAATTAGGTTAGTATTGTGGAGTAACAACAATGATGTTGATCCATCCTCAGTTTTCTCCTATCACAGCCATTAAACTCCGTAACTGTTTTAAAGTCACCATTAGCCTCATGGTGAAATCCCTAAGCCGTTTCCTTCTTCTCCGGCAACTGAGTCAGGAAGGACGCCTGTTTTTTTTTGTAGTGACTGGGTGTATTGATACACCATCCAAAGTGTAATTAATAACTTCACCATGCTCTAAGGAATATTCATTGTCTGCTTTTTTTTTTTTTACCCATCTACCAACAGGTGCCCTTCTTTGCGAGGAAATGGAAAACCTCCCTGGTCTTGGTGGTTGAATCTGTGTATGAAATTCACTGCTCGACTGAGGGACCTTACCGATAATTGTATGTGTCGCGTGTGATGAGGTAGCTATTAAAAAATCATGTTAAACAGTAAAGAGTCCATGCAACTTATTATGTGACTTGTTAAGCACATTTTTACTCCTGAACTCATTTAGGCTTGCCCTGACAAAGAGGTCGAATACTTATTGACTCAAGACATTTCAGCTTTTCATTTATAATTTATTTGTTTTAAAAAACTTAGGAAAACATAATTCCACTTTTACATTATAGGGTATTGTGTGTAGGCCAGTGACAAAAAAAATCTAAATTTAATCAATTTTAAATTCAGGCTATAACACAACAAAATGTGGAAAAAGTCAAGGGGTGTGAATACTTTTTGAAGGCACTGTATGTATTTCCACTGTACATCACTCTCCTGACACTGATTTTGGCATTTTTGGCATTCAAGCTTCGCCTGTGAAAAATGCTATGTGGCATTCTATTTAAATCCACACACCTGTAACAAACCTGTAACATACAAAATATAAATATGACCTTGGCTTGCTGTCTGTCATTTGAGGAAAGAGACAAAAACAAACCGGGTCAGAATATCACAGATCAAATACCACTGGTAAACTACAGTAAGAAACCAAACTGCTGTTCCTATTAGAAATTACCATTAGAATTTTCCATGTATGCATGCCTGTGTGTTCAGCAGGCGGACACATGGGAGCAATTAGGGACCAATGAAATGTTGTCTCTGATGATGATGATCCCGGAACATAAGATTGGACGTTAATATCCCAAATTAGAGGGATTACACCAGTGGAAAGACAAGTGCTCCTCGCCTCGCTTCCTTTTTTCATCCCTCCTCCCCGTCCTCCTTCGCTTCCTTCCCCCCACAGCTCTCATCCCTCTCTCCTTCTCTTTCTCCCTTTCTCCTTTCTTCTTACCCTTGAACGCCCCCATCCTCCAACACCCCCACATCACTCATGGGTCATCAGCATGAAGAAAGGGGCTATGAATGAAGGTGTGTGTGTGTGGGGGCAACTATCACACATACACACACATACACACATCTCTGAGAATTACAAACTTTAGCAGGCCCCCCAACACCCTTCCTTCCAGCTGCGCTTTTCTGTTCCGAGAGAGAGCAGAGATAAAATCAAATCAAATTGTATTGGTCGCATACACATATTTTGCAGATGTTATCGCATGTTGATGAAGAAATTGTCATGGAAACCACACATAAAAACATTAACCTCTAAGATCGCCAAAAATACGGGGATACTTGGCAAAATGAGATATCTCCTAAACAGAAGCACCGCTCTCAGTCTCTATTACACAATGATCTTACCATTCATCATTTACTGTAACATTATACAGTGCATTCAGAAAGTATTCAAGTATTCAGACCCCTTGACTTTTTCCACATTTTGTTACGTTACAGCCTTATTCTAAAATATATATATATATTTTTTAATCCTCATCAATCTACACACAATATCCCATAATGACAAAGCAAAAACAGGTTTGAGTGTTGAGGATCAGTGTGACGGAAGTGTTGTTGCCTACCTTCACCACCTGTGGTTGGCCCATCAGGAAGTCCAGGACATAGGTATTCCTCTTGTCCAGATGGGATAAGGCAGTGTGCAGTGCGATGGGGATTGCATCATCCATGGATCTGTAGGGGTGTAATGTAAATTGTAGTGGGTCTAGGGTGTCGGGTAAGGTAGAGGTGATATGATCCTTAACTAGCCTCTCAAAGCACTTCATGATGACAGAAGTGAGTGCTACGTGGCGATAGTAATTTAGTTCAATTACCTTCGCTTTCTTGGGTACAGGAACAATGGGGGACATATTGACTCAAGTGGGGACAACATACTGAAATAAAGAGCGATTGAATATGCCCGTAAACACTCCAGCCAGCTTGTCTACACAAGCTCTGAGGACGCGGCTGAGGATGCCGTCTGGGACGGTTAAGGGTTAAGACACTTAAATGTCTTACTCACGACAGCCACAGCTCACAGTCCTCATGAGTGGCGGTGGCCCGCGGCAGCAGCACCGTGTTTTTCTAGAAGCGGGCGAAGAAGGTGTTTAGCTTGTCCGGGAGCAAGGCGTCCCCTTCCCCAGCTCCAGCCCCTTCCCCAGCTCTAGCTCCAGCCCCAGGCCCAGCTCCATCCCCAGCTCCAGCTCCATCCCCAGCTCCATCCCTAGCTCCAGCTCCAACCCCAGCTCCATCCCCAGCTCCATCCCCAGCTCCAGCCCCAGCTCCATCCCCAGCTCCATCCCCAGCTCCATCCCCAGCTCCATCCCCAGCTCCAGCTCCATCCCCAGTTCCAGCTCCATCCCTAGCTCCAGCTCCCACCCCAGATCCATCCCCAGCTCCATCCCCAGCTCCATCCCCAGCTCTAGCTCCAGCTCCATCCCCAGCTCCATTCCCAGCTCCATCCCCAGTTCCAGCTCCATCCCTAGCTCCAGCCCCCGCCCCAGCTCCATCCCCAGATCCATCCCCAGCTACATCCCCAGCTCCTGCCCCAGCTACATCCCTAGCTCCAGCTCCCGCCCCAGCTACATCCCCAGCTCCCGCCCCAGCTCCTTCCCCAGCTCCCTCTCTCATCTTTTTAAGTGGGAGAACTTGCACAATTGGTGTCTGACTAAATAAAAAAATTCCCCACTGTAGCTGCTGGAACTGGCCTTTATAATCACACTCCCTAGTATTAGCACTATGTCTGGAGCTGGGGAAGGAACTGGGGAGGGAGCTGGAGCTAAGGATGGAGCTGGGGAAGGAACTGGGGAGGGAGCTGGAGCTAAGGATGGAGCTGGGGAAGGAACTGGGGAGGGAGCTGGGGCGGGAGCTGGAGCTAAGGATGGAGCTGGGGATGGAGCTGGGGAGGGAGCTGGGGAGGGAGCTGGGGGGGAGCTGGAGCTAAGGATGGAGCTGGGGATGCCTGTAATTTTCATCATAGGTACACGTCAACTATGACAGACAAATTGAGAATTTTTTTCTCCAGAAAATCACATTGTAGGATTTTTTATGAATTTATTTGCAAATTATGTTGGAAAATAAGTATTTGGTCACCTACAAACAAGCAAGATTTCTGGCTCTCACAGACCTGTAACTTCTTCTTTAAGAGGCTCCTCTGTCCTCCACTCGTTACCTGTATTAATGGCACCTGTTTGAACTTGTTATCAGTATAAAAGACACCTGTCCACAACCTCAAACAGTCACACTCCAAACTCCACTATGGCCAAGACCAAAGAGCTGTCAAAGGACACCAGAAACAAAATTGTAGACCTGCACCAGGCTGGGAAGACTGAATCTGCAATAGGTAAGCAGCTTGGTTTGAAGAAATCAACTGTGGGAGCAATTATTAGGAAATGGAAGACATACAAGACCACTGATAATCTCCCTCGATCTGGGGCTCCACGCAAGATCTCACCCCGTGGGGTCAAAATGATCACAAGAACGGTGAGAAAAAATCCCAGAACCACACGGGGGGACCTAGTGAATGACCTGCAGAGAGCTGGGACCAAAGTAACAAAGCCTACCATCAGTAACACACTATGCTGCCAGGGACTCAAATACTGCAGTGCCAGACGTGTCCCCCTGCTTAAGCCAGTACATGTCCAGGCCCGTCTGAAGTTTGCTAGAGTGCATTTGGATGATCCAGAAGAGGATTGGGAGAATGTCATATGGTCAGATGAAACCAAAATAGAACTTTTTGGTAAAAACTCAACTCGTCGTGTTTGGAGGACAAAGAATGCTGAGTTGCATCCAAAGAACACCATACCTACTGTGAAGCATGGGGGTGGAAACATCATGCTTTGGGGCTGTTTTTCTGCAAAGGGACCAGGACGACTGATCCGTGTAAAGGAAAGAATGAATTGAGTGAATGAGTGAAAACCTCCTTCCATCAGCAAGGGCATTGAAGATGAAACGTGGCTGGGTCTTTCAGCATGACAATGATCCCAAACACACCGTTCGGGCAACGAAGGAGTGGCTTCGTAAAAAGCATTTCAAGGTCCTGGAGTGGCCTAGCCAGTCTCCAGATCTCAACCCCATAGAAAATCTTTGGAGGGAGTTGAAAGTCCGTGTTGCCCAGCGACAGCCCCAAAACATCACTGCTCTAGAGGAGATCTGCATGGAGGAATGGGCCAAAATACCAGCAACAGTGTGTGAAAACCTTGTGAAGACTTACAGAAAACGTTTGACCTGTGTCATTGCCAACAAAGGGTATATAACAAAGTATTGAGAAACTTTTGTTATTGACCAAATACTTATTTCCCACCATCATTTGCAAATAAATTCATTAAAAATCCTACAATGTGATTTTCTGGATATTTTTCCTCAATTTGTCTGTCATAGTTGACGTGTACATATGATGAAAATTACAGGCCTCTCTCATCTTTTTAAGTGGGAGAACTTGCACAATTGGTGGCTGACTAAATACTTTTTTCCCCCACTGTATATATACAGTGATAGAGTGGGGATTGGAACCAGGTGTGTGTAATGATGACGAGACAAGTCCGGGGTTGATGAGAGAAGGGCGTTTGCCAGCAGTAGGTTTGGCAGCAGCTAGAAGGCCGTGGCTGGACAGGAGGGGGAGCCAAAGCGAAGGCTGGTGTGACAGTACCCCCCAGGGTGAAAGACCGGGGCCACACTGCGGTGACGACCGGCCTGTGCCTTCTGCCGGAGGACGACGCGCTGGAGACGGGTTTGCTCTGTGTTCCATACCTCCTCTGCGCGCCGGAACCAATCGTCCACTGCAGGAGCCTCGATCTGACTCCGGTGCCAGGGTGCCAGGGCCGGCTCATAGCCTAGAACACACTGAAAGGGTGTGAGGTTAGTGGAAGAGTGACGGAGGGAGTTTTGTGCGTATTCTGCCGAAGGCAGCCCACTCCCCTGGCCGGTCCTGAAAGTAACTACGAAGTTACCTACCCAGTTCTTGATTTACCCTTTCCACCTGCCCATTAGATTGGGGATGGTACCCGGAGGTGAGGCTGACCGACTCTTATTTGTTGAGTCAGGGTGTGTATATTCCTTGTTGTGTTTGTTTTATGTTGTAGGATCTAGTATGCATAGATCTATGTTGGCCGGTGTGGTTCCCAATCAGAGGCAGCTGTCGCTCGTTGTCTCTGATTGGGGACCATACTTAGGCAGCCTATTGGCACTAGTGGGTTGTGGGATCTTGTTCTGTATAAGGTTTATTATGTTACCTTAGGACTTCACGTGTCGTTAGTTTATTGTTTTGTCGTGTGTTTATTCGTTCAAATAAACATGTATGCATATCACGCTGCGCCTTGGTCTGACCCGTCCTTCAACGAACGTGACAGGGGGTTGTAAAGGGACTGGAGGAATGCGTAATGATAATGCCACTGACCGGTCTAGGAAATTGCGTACAGCACCTGAGTCCACCAGGGCAGGACTCAGTGGGGGACCAGGAGAGTCAGGGAAGGTGACAGGAAGGAGGACGGGCTGGATGGACAGAGAGGATCAAGACACGCCAACCTGGGAAGGTGCAGGAGTGCTCCTTGGCCTGTCGCTTCCTCGCCTGGTTCTCCTTCTGGGACAGGTATTCCAGGGGTGGTCCAACTCCCAGCAGTAGGAGCAGACACCCTGTTGACTGCGGCATTGATATTCTGCAGGGGGAAGGTGCGTCGTGCCCACTTCCATGGGCTCAGTCTCGCTTGAGGTTCCTGGGAGAGACCCGAACCCCCGGGATGGGCGACGACGGGCACGCAGGAGATTGTCCAGGCAGAGGTCCATGGCGATGAGCTGGTCCTGCATGAGGTCCTCATCGTGACAGGCCAGCTCGGTCTGGAGTCCACCTGTAGCCCGCTGCGGAAAACCGTCAACAGGGCCTGGTTGTTCCAGCCAGTGGACGCAGCCACCGTCCGGAAATCGAGAGCGTACTCTGACACTGTCCTGGACCCCTGGTGTAGATGGAGGAGATGCTCACCTCCCTCTCGACCCTCTGTTGGGTGGTCGAAGACGGCATGGAAGAGTTGGGTGATGCGTTCATAGGACTGCACTTCAGGACCGTCCCTCTCCCAGACGGCGTGCGCCCACTCCATAGCCCGGCCTGTCAGCACCGAGATCACCAAGGCCACTTTGTCCCTCCCGGAGGCCGTCGCGGCATGACGGGCAAGGTGGAGGTCACACTGCAGGAGAAACCCCCTACAGTGAGCTGGGGTGCCGTCAAACCGCTCCGGGAGGGGCAGGTGGATGTTGCTGATAGTAATGGGTGATGTAGATGGTGGTGGGGTGGCTGGAACGACCGCAGGGAGCTGGGAAGGTGGTGGTGTAGCCTGCAGTTGGCGTACGGCCCGGAGCACCTCCTCTGTGGCAGTCCTGCTCTCCAGGCACGAGTCGTGGTGGCGGAGGTTCGCTCCTACAGCGGAGAGGTTGGGATGTCCTGCTGCTTCCTGTTTTCTTGGGTTGGTCATTCTGTCACTGGTGTAGAGAGGAGTAGGCAGGAGGCAGTCACAGGTTTAGAACTACTGAATTTATTCAAGTACCATAGATCAAAGCGGGACGAAACCCAAACGCTGTTGTGCTCAAAATATATCTTCATAAACAAAAAGGCACAGGGCGAACCCAAAGTGCAAAATATAAAGTACTCAGGAACTAGTAGGAGAGATTCCTCTCAGGAAATAAGTAACATCACAATGACCGATACAGACAAATGGCAGAGGGAGTATATATACAGTGATAGAGTGGGGATTGGAACGAGGTGTGTGTAATGATGACGAGACAAGTCCGGGGTTGATGAGTGAAGGGCGTTTGCCAGCAGTAGGTTCGGCAGCAGCTAGAAGGCCGGCGACGCCGAACGCCTGAGCTGGACAGGAGGGGGAGCCAAAGCGAAGGCTGGTGTGACACTTTAGTGCATTCAACTATATGTCGCAAGTAAATGCCTTGGGTAGCGTGATACAATTCCAAGTCTGGAAGGTTAAAACCACCCTCAGTCTTAGGAAGATGTACAACTTTCCTTTTTATTCTATGAATTCTATTTGCCCATATTAAGTCTGTTATGACCAAATATACTTTTTAAAAGAATGTCTTTGGTGGGGTAATTGGTAGTACCAAAAATAGATACAAAAACTTTGGCAACCATGCCATTCTAAAGAGGTTTATTCTACCTGTAACATTTGTGGGAAAATTATTCAATTTAATTAGATCTGCTTTCATATTGTTGAGTAATGGAATTAAGTTATCTTTATATATTTGTTGATTGTTGTACTTAAAAAAATGTTGTGGTCCACTTAAAGGATTGCTGTAAATCATGAGTTATTCTTTTTATTTTTCCTACTGCCAATATTTTGTTTTTTTCCAAGTTAATCTTATAACCTGATATTTTTAATATTCAGAAAATATTTTTTAGCAAAGGAGGCATTTTGTTTTGGTACTGTCCATTTGTAGCTTTTGGACACAGGTCCAGGAATGGCTAAAGGATTGCAATATTTACCTGGAGCTAACCCTGCAGATATAATTACTGGGTGATCTGAAAAGTCATAGTCAATCGATCAATAATGTAATAATACTTTTAGCAAAAACGTTTATTTTCAATTTACAATCTGTAGAAACAATGAAAATAGAAAGGTTCAGAACTTTTGTAAAACATCACAGTACAGTCGAAAAATATATGGCAAATAGAAATCCAATATGGATGGTGTTAAGAGATAGATGGGTGGTGTTGAATGGAGTTGAAGGATGGGACTAATAACAACTAACAACAACTAATAACAACAAGATAACTAATAATGTAAGCATACTGTGTCCATAATAAGTATATAGGTTATAGGTTGAGAGCTTTTGTGAAAGAGCACAGTTAGAAAGATATGGCATATAGAAGCAAACCGGATGGACATCATGAAAATGATCGGAGAGGTTGAGGGTAGAGGAAGTTCAGGAGTAAAAACAAACAAAATAGAATTATTGTAAAATTGACTGTGCCCATAAAATGTATATAGTATGTATAAGCTGGAAGTAGAGGCCTAAGCATTGTTGTTCACTAGTTTACTCCAATTAGGGAAGGGGTGTGTCACGGTTTCGGCCGAGGCTGCTCCTCCTCCTGGTTCGGGCAGGCTTCGGCGTTCGCCGTCCCCGGAGTACTAGCTGCCACCGCTCTATGTTTCTGTGTTCCATTGCTTTTGTCTGTCTGTCACACCTGTGTCTGTTTGAGAGTTGATTACGTGTCTTATAAGTTCCGTGTTGTAATCTAGGGTATTTGTGTGTTGTTTTTCCGTTGCCACTTTGTTAATGATACGTGTTTGTTTTTCCGTGTCATTTTGCTTGTTCAAGTGTTTTACGCGTGTGCGTAATTTTCCTCGCCACTTCGTGTTTCGAGGTCGGGGCTTGTATACTTGTTTTGGAGACTATTAAAAGTCTAGTTGGACTAACCTCTGCTTCCTGCGCTTGACTCCTCCACCACATCCACGACGGTTTATGACAGAACAACACACCATCATGGAGTCAGCAGGATCAGCGGCGTCTCCCGAATCCCTGCTGGACCGGATCAATTTCCAGGACGCCATGATCCAGCAACTCGGGACCGCCATGGACAAGGTGTCCAACGCCCTGCGCCGTTTGGTGAACTCTGAGGACCCTTACAACATCGCATCACCAACGGCCAGTCCTCCTCTCTCAGTACCGGAACCCAGTGGCATTCGGCTCTCACTCCCGAGGGCATATGACGGTTCTGCAGCCGGGTGTCAGGGATTCCTCCTGCAGGTAGAACTGTACCTTGCCACTATACACCCGGCGCCCTCGGGATACGAGCGTCTCCGCCCTCATCTCCTGTCTCTCCGGCAAAGGCGTTGGAATGGGCCAACGCCGAATGGAGGGGAATAGACGCCGCTACCATCACCTACGCGGAGTTCTCTCGCCGCTTCAGGGCTGTCTTCGATCATCCCCCTGAGGGGAAAGCGGCGGGAGAGCGTCTATTCCACCTCCGACAGGGGAAGAGGAGCGCACAGGAGTTCGCACTGGAGTTCCGGACACTAGCGGCGGATGCGGGGTGGAATGAGAGGGCCCTCATCGACCAGTATCGATGTAGTCTACGAGAGGACGTTCGTAGGGAGCTGGCCTGCAGGGACACCAACCTGTCGTTTGACCAGTTGGTGGACATTTCCATCCGTCTGGATACCCTGCTGGCTACCCGCGGACGTCCCGAGTGGGGGTCGTCCAGTCCACCCTCCAGCACCCCCGAGCCGATTCCCATGGAGCTAGGGGGTGCTGGCGCTAGAGAGAGGAGGAGAGGGAACCCGAGGGAGGCCATCCACTGCACCACCTGCGGTCGTGGAGGACACACTGCGGCCAGGTGCTGGGGAGGGTCTCCTAGGGGAGGTGACAGCAGGCCACGCACTGGGGAGTCATTTCAGGTGAGTAGGCGCCCCACTCACCCAGAGCTCTCTGTTGGTCACATGAGTATTCCTGTGAGGTTTCCACAGGTGGCACCTCATTCCCAGCATAAGGCGCTAGTAGATTCAGGCGCAGCTGGGAACTTTATTGATCGGGCATTTTGTAGTAGGTTAAGGATTCCCCTTCGGCCGGTAGACAATCCATTTCCTGTCCACGCACTAGACAGCCGGCCGTTGGGGTCGGGCCTGATCAGGGAGGTCACAGCACCACTGACTATGACGACGCATGAGGAGATCATTCAGTTTTATCTGATTGACTCTCCTGCGTACCCCGTGGTGTTGGGCCTTCCCTGGTTAAGCACCCATGATCCTACTATAGCGTGGCAACAGAGGGCTCTTATGGAGTGGTCTGCTCAGTGTGTAGGTAGATGTCTAGGTGTTTCCGTAGGGGCGACCTCGGTAGAGAGTCCGAACCAAGTGCCCGCACTGCGCATTCCCCCGAGTATGAGGATTTAGCATTTTCGTGTTTAGCAAATCGAGGGCAGCACGGCTACCTCCTCATAGACAGGGGGACTGTGCGATAAATCTCCAAACAGGAGCGGCTCTTCCTCGGAGTCATGTGTATCCCCTGTCTCAAGAGGAGACAGCGGCTATGGAGACATACATAGCCGAGTCCTTGGCACAGGGATACATACGGTCCTCTACTTCCCCAGTCTCCTCGAGTTTCTTCTTTGTGAAGAAGAAGGACGGGGATTGCGCCCGTGTATTGATTATCGTAGTCTCTATCAGATCACAGTTAAATACAGCTACCCACTGCCACTGATTGCGACGATGACGGAATCATTACGCGGAGCGCGATTCTTCACAAAGTTGGATCTCAGGAGCGCGTACAATCTGGTGCGCATTAGGGAGGGGGATGAATGGAAGACAGCATTTAGCACCACCTCGGGTCATTACGAGTATCTCGTCATGCCATACGGGTTAATGAATGCTCCGTCAGTCTTCCAATCCTTTGTTGACGAGATTTTCCGGGACATGCATGGGCAGGGTGTCGTAGTTTACATCGACGACATCCTCGTGTACTCTTCTACACGAGCCGAGCATGTAGCCCAGGTGCGCCGAGTATTGAGAAGACTGTTGGAGCATGACTTGTATGTCAAGGCAGAGAAATGCCTGTTCTTCCAGGAGTCCGTCTCCTTTTTGGGTTATCGGTTGTCCTCGTCTGGTGTGGAGATAGAGGTAGACCGGGTATCGGCCGTGCGTAATTGGCAAACTCCAACCACTGTAAAAGAGGTGCAGCAGTTCTTGGGTTTTGCTAATTACTACCGGAGGTTTATTCGGGGTTTTTGACAGGTTGCAGCTCCCATTACGTCCCTGCTAAAGGGGGGTCCGGTTCGTTTGCGGTGGTCGGCTGAGGCGGACAGGGCATTTATCAAGCTTAAGAACCTGTTCACCTCGGCTCCGGTGCTGGCGCATCCGGATCCCTCTTTACCATTCCAGGTTGAGGTAGACGCGTCCGAGACCGGTATTGGGGCAGTCCTGTCACAGCGGTCCGAGCGCGCCACCTAAACTCCGCCCCTGTGCTTTCTACTCGAAGAAGCTCAGCTCGGCGGAGCGCAACTATGATGTTGGGGACAGGGAGTTGTTAGCCGTAGTCCAAGCCCTAAAGGTGTGGAGGCATTGGCTTGAGGGGGCTCAACACCCTTTTCTCATTCTGACTGATCACCGTAACCTGGAGTACATCCGGGCAGCTAGGAGATTGAACCCTCGTCAGGCTAGGTGGAATATGTTCCTAACCCGGTTTGTTTTTAAGATCACATACATCCCAGGGTCCCAGAATGTTAAGGCAGACGCACTGTCCCGGCGGTATGACACGGAGGAGAGGTCTAACGAGCCTACTTCCATATTGCCGGAATCTTGTTTGGTGGCTCCGGTAGTATGGGAGGTCGATACGGAAATCGAGCGGGCACTGCGTACCGACCCTACTCCCCCGCGTGTCCTGTGGGGGCGGACGTACGTTCCGCTCGAGGTCCGTGATCGTCTGATTTATTGGGCTCATACATCACCCTCCTCTGGACATCCAGGTATTGGCCGGACCGTGCACTGTCTTAGCATGAAATACTGGTGGCCAACGTTAGCTAGGGATGCGAGGGTTTATGTCTCCTCCTGCTCGGTGTGTGCCCAGTGTAAGGCGCCTAGACATTTGCCCAGGGGTAAGCTACATCCCCTGCCCGTTCCACAACGACCATGGTCCCACCTATCGGTGGATTTCGTAACTGACCTACCCCCCTCCCAGGGGAATACCACCATATTGGTCGTTGTGGATCGGTTTTCTAAGGCCTGTCGTCTCCTTCCCATGCCGGGTCTTCCTACTGCCCTACAAACCGCTGAGGCTCTCTTTACCCATGTGTTCCGGCACTATGGGGTCCCCGAGGATATAGTGTCTGACCGAGGTCCCCAGTTCACTTCCAGAGTTTGGGGAGCGTTCATGGAACGGTTGGGGGTCTCGGTAAGCCTTACCTCGGGGTACCACCCAGAGAGTAATGGGCAGGTGGAACGAGTCAACCAGGATGTGGGTAGGTTTTTGAGGTCCTATTGCCGGGACCGGCCGGAGGAGTGGTCGAGGTTCATCCCCTGGGCAGAGATGGCCCAGAACTCTCTCCGCCACTCCTCCACCAACTTAACACCTTTCCAGTGTGTTTTAGGTTATCAGCCGGTCCTGGCACCGTGGCACGAGAGCCAGATCGAGGCCCCTGCGGTGGATGAGTGGATTCGGCGCTCGGAAGAGACGTGGGACGCTGCCCATGTCCATCTGCAGCGTGCCATCCGTCACCAAAAGCGGCGCCGACCGTCACCGCAGTGAGGCACCGGTGTACGCACCGGGAGATCGAGTCTGGCTCTCGACTCGAAACCTGCCCCTCCGCCTGCCCTGCCGGAAGCTGGGTCGGCGGTTTGTGGGGCCCTTCAAAGTCCTGAGAAGATTGAACGAGGTGTGTTACAGGTTACAACTGCCTATAGAGTATAAAAATATTAACCCCTCGTTCCATGTGTCTCTTCTCAGGCCGGTGGTAGCTGGCCCACTCCAAGAGGATGAGATAGGAGAGACCCCTCCGCCCCCCTTTGGACATCGAGGGGGCCCCCGGCGTACAGAGTCCGGACCATCTTGGACTCGAGACGCCGGATGAGTGGTCTCCAGTATCTCGTGGAGTGGGAGGGGTACGGTCCGGAGGAACGGTGCTGGGTGCCCAGGAGGGACATACTAGATCCATCCCTCCTGACTGAGTTTCACCATGGGCATCCCACGCGCCCGGGTCCGCGTCCTCCTGGCCGTCCCCGAGGCCCAGCCGCGCGTCAAGGGGGGGGTACTGTCACGGTTTCGGCCGAGGCTGCTCCTCCTCCTGGTTCGGGCAGGCTTCGGCGTTCGCCGTCCCCGGAGTACTAGCTGCCACCGCTCTATGTTTCTGTGTTCCATTGCTTTTGTCTGTCTGTCACACCTGTGTCTGTTTGAGAGTTGATTACGTGTCTTATAAGTTCCGTGTTGTAATCTAGGGTATTTGTGTGTTGTTTTTCCGTTGCCACTTTGTTAATGATACGTGTTTGTTTTTCCGTGTCATTTTGCTTGTTCAAGTGTTTTACGCGTGTGCGTAATTTTCCTCGCCACTTCGTGTTTCGAGGTCGGGGCTTGTATACTTGTTTTGGAGACTATTAAAAGTCTAGTTGGACTAACCTCTGCTTCCTGCGCTTGACTCCTCCACCACATCCACGACGGTTTATGACAGGGTGGTGGGGTTGGAAAGTAATAAAGGGAAATATATGTTAAAAAAGGATATGTATATGTGTATGTACAGTGAGGGAAAAAAGTATTTGATCCCCTGCTGATTTTGTACGTTTGCCCGCTGACAAAGAAATGATCAGTCTATAATGTTAATGGTATGTTTATTTGAACAGTAAGAGCCAGAATAACAACAAAAAAATCCAGAAAAACGCATGTCAAAAATGTTATAAATTGATTTACATTTTAATGAGGGAAATAAGTATTTGACCCCCTCTCAATCAGAAAAATGTCTGGCTCCCAGGTGTCTTTTATACAGGTAACGAGCTGAGATTAGGAGCACACTCTTAAAGGGAGTGCTCCTAATCTCAGCTTGTTACCTGTATAAAAAACACCTGTCCACAGAAGCAATCAATCAATCAGATTCCAAACTCTCCACCATGCCCAAGACCAAAGAGCTCTCCAAGGATGTCAGGGACAAGATTGTAGACCTACACAAGGCTGTAATAGGCTACAAGACCATCACCAAGCAGCTTGGTGAGAAGGTGACAACAGTTGGTGCGATTATTCGCAAATGGAAGAAACACAAAATAACTGTCAATCTCCCTCGGCCTGGGGCTCCATGCAAGATCTCACCTCGTGGAGTTGCAATAATCATGAGAACGGTGAGGAATCAGTCCAGAACTACACGGGAGGATCTTGTCAATGATCTCAAGGCAGCTGGGACCATAGTCACCAAGAAAGCAATTGGTAACACACTACGCCGTGAAGGACTGAAATCCTGCAGCGCCCACAAGGTCCCCCTGCTCAAGAAAGCACATATACAGGGCCGTCTGAAGTTTGCCAATGAACATCTGAATGATTCAGAGGAGAACTGGGTGAAAGTGTTGTGGTCAGATGAGACCAAAATGGAGCTATTTGGCATCAACTCAACTCGCCGTGTTTGGAGGAGGAGGAATGCTGCCTATGACCCCAAGAACACCATCCCCACCGTCAAACATGGAGGTGGAAACATTATGCTTTGGGGGTGTTTTTCTGCTAAGGGGACAGGACAACTTCACTGCATCAAAGGGACGATGGACGGGGCCATGTACCGTCAAATCTTGGGTGAGAACCTCCTTCCCTCAGCCAGGGCATTGAAAATGGGTCATGGATGGGTATTCCAGCATAACAATGACCCAAAACACACGGCCAAGGCAACAAAGGAGTGGCTCAAGAGGAAGCACATGAAGGTCCTGGAGTGGCCTAGCCAGTCCCCAGACCTTAATCCCATAGAAAATCTGTGGAGGGAGCTGAAGGTTCGAGTTGCCAAACGTCAGGCTCGAAACCTTAATGACTTGGAGAAGATCTGCAAAGAGGAGTGGGACAAAATCCCTCCTGAGATGTGTGCAAACCTGGTGGCCAACTACAAGAAATGTCTGACCTCTGTGATTGCCAACAAAGATTTTACCACCAAGTACTAAGTCATGTTTTGCAGATGGGTCAAATACTTATTTCCCTCATTAAAATGAAAATCAATTTATAACATTTTTGACATGTGTCAGGTTTATAGGCCTCCTTGCTCGCACACGCTTTTTCAGTTCTGCCCACACATTTTCTATAGGATTGAGGTCAGGGCTTTGTGATGGCCACTCCAATACCTTGACTTTGTTGTCCTTAAGCCAATTTGCCACAACTTTGGAAGTATGCTTGGGGTCATTGTTCATTTGGAAGACCCATTTGCGACCAAGCTTTAACTTCCTGACTGATGTCTTGAGATGTTGCTTCAATATATCCACATATTTTTCCTTCCTCATGATGCCATCTATATTGTGAAGTGCACCAGTCCCTCCTGCAGCATGTGTAGTTGCAAACCGTAGTCTGGCTTTTTTATGGTGGTTTTGGAGCAGTGGCTTCTTCCTTGCTGAGCGGCCTTTCAGGTTATGTCGATATAGGACTTGTTTTACTGTAGATATAGATAATTTTGTACCTGTTTCCTCCAGCATCTTTACAAGGTCCTTTGCTGTTGTTCTGGGATTGATTTGCACTTTTCGCACCAAAGTACGTTCATCTCTAGGAGACAGAACGCGTCTCCTTCCTGAGTGGTATGACGTCTGCGTGGTCCCATGGTGTTTATACTTGCGTACTATTGTTTGTACAGATGAACGTGGTACCTTCAGGCATTTGGAAATTGCTCCCAAGGATGAACCAGACTTGCGGAGGACCAAAAAAAAATTGGCTGATTTCTTTTGATTTTCCCATGATGTCAAGCAAAGAGGCACTGAGTTTGAAGGTAGGCCTTGAAATACATCCACAGGTACACCTCCAATTGAATCAAATGATGTCAATTAGCCTATCAGAAGCTTCTAAAGCCATGACATCATTTTCTGGAATTCTCCAAGCTGTTTAAAGGCACAGTCAACTTAGTGTATGTAAACTTCTGACCCACTGGAATTGTGATACAGTGAATTATAAGTGAAATAATCTGTCTGTAAAAAATTGTTGGAAAGATTACTTGTGTCATGCACAAAGTAGATGTCCTAACCGACTTGCCAAAAATATAGTTTGTTAACAAGACATTTGTGGAGTGGTTGAAAAACGAGTTTTAATGACTCCAAACTACGTTTATGTAAACTTCCGACTTCAACTATATATATATATGTTTGCGATAAAAAAAATAACATATGGGGGATTGGAAGTCATGCAGACAATTACATTGATGGAAGTTACAATCTATCTGCAATATTCAAGATAATCTACCCCCTAAAAAAAAAAAAGGAGGCATTGAGTTTTCAGTATTGGCCAGGTATATCAAGAGATTGTCTGCAAATAAATTTAGTTTATATTCATGTTTACCAATACCGATACCTGTTACATTTGAGTCCTGTCTAATTATTTCTGCAAGCAGTTCAATTGCCAGTGCAAACAGGGGGGGAGAGAGAGGACATCCCTGCCTTGTGCACCTTTTAAAAGCAATTTCATCAGATAAAGTATTTAGAGACACCTCCTCCCTAGGTTTGCTTGTGTTGTGTGCCAAAGCACTAAAATCCATTGGGCCGTTGTAAACAAAGCAGAAGCTAACTGATCCAGACCTTGATGGATACCAGTGTTGGGGTCAATTCCATTTAAATTCCAGTCATTTCAAAAAGTAAACCAAATTTCAATTTATATCACAAATGTTCCCAACTGAAAGGCATTGAAGTGTATTGGAATTTAAGTGGAATTCACCCAAATCCTGATGGATACTGTAATAGCAAAGATAGAACAATGAGACAGATATTTCACTGGATGTATAAATGTGAAGCATCTGTTTGGCGTTTCCACTCACTACCAAATATGGTAGAGAGAGGAAGCCCACTGGCCGGCAGTGGGAGAAGATGGAAGGAGATGGATTTTGACCGATATTCTGCAAGTTTTCTCATTGATTAAACATTTGATCTCAATACAGTTTTTTGTTCCCAAAACTAGAGTCTGCTATGAACAGAGTGGACTAAGTTTTGAAGACTTTACCCTTTGCCAAAGTTGTAAAACATTGCGTTGTTTAGAAGGAGTGCAAAGGCGAATTGAGTTATTGCACACGCGTACTTCATGGAGTAGGCGTTTTCTAACGGAAATATGCAGATGCATGCTAGAACGGACTAATAGGATCTCGCTAGCTTGTGCTTGGCTCTGCCCACCTCCTTGCTTGTTCTGCCCACTATGACTCATTTGTTCCCAATGGAAACGACAGGCTGTGGTCTATCTTGGTTTAGTTATACCTTTTTTTGGTAATAGTGTCCTATCAGAGGTACGTCTGGTTGACCCCTCAGACAGACTCTCAGAGCAGACTGGAGCTCAACAAGGATGCCAATGGAAAAACCCAGGCAAGAAAGGAGTGTTTGGAACTACCAGACCTTTAGAAGCTTACAGCTACCCCCAAGAGGCTTATGGGTTGTGCCCAGCATGCAGTCTCTCACTGGCACAGATGGCAGCCATGTTTATAATAAAAGCCACTTTAGTAAGTCAATCAGTCAGCCAGCCAGCCAGTCAGCCAATCAGCCAGTCAGTCAGTCAGTTATCTGGGAGGCCTAGTGAGTCGTCATCAGCCGCACGTGAAAATAAAAGCAGCCAGTAGACTAGAGACTATAGTGTGTGTGTGTGTGTGTGTGTGTGTGTGTATGTGTGTGTATGTGTGTAACTAAAGACTATAGGGGCCCCTGGCCTGGCTGCATGGTGACTCAGTGTTTCCACACAGCCTAGACCTGGATCACACAACATGCCAGTGGGGAGAGGGTGTGTGGGAGGGGGGAGAGGGTGTGTGGGAGGGGGGAGAGGGTGTGTGGGAGGGGGGAGAGGGTGTGTGGAAGGGGGGAGAGGGTGTGTGGGAGGGGGGAGAGGGTGTGTGGGAGGGGGAGAGGGTGTGTGGGAGGGGGAGAGGGTGTGTGGGAGGGGGGTGTGTGGAAGGGGGGAGAGGGTGTGTGGGAGGGGGGAGAGGGTGTGTGGGAGGGGGAGAGGGTGTGTGGGAGGGGGAGAGGGTGTGTGGAAGGGGGAGAGGGTGTGTGGGAGGGGGAGAGGGTGTGTGGGAGGGGGAGAGGGTGTGTGGAAGGGGGAGAGGGTGTGTGGGGAGGGGGAGAGTGTGTGTGGAAGGGGGGTTGTGTGGGAGGGGGGAAAGGGTGTGTTGGAGGGAGGAGAAGGTGTGTGGGAGGGGGGAGAGGGTATGTGGGAGGGGGAGAGGGTGTGTGGGAGGGGGAGAGGGTTTGTGGGAGGGTCTGTGGGAGGGGGAGAGGGTGTGTGGGAGGGGAGGGTTGTGTGAGAGGGGGGAAAGGGTGTGTGGGAGAGGAGGAGAGGGTTTGTGGGAGAGGTTGTGGGAGGGGGGAGAGGATGTGTGGGAGGGGGAGAGAGTGTGGGAGGGGGAGAGGGTGTGTGGGGGGCGAGAGGGTGTGTGAGGGGGAGAGGGTGTGGGAGGTGGTAGAGGGGGTGTGGGGGAGGAGAAGGTGTGTGGGAGGGGGAGAGGGTATGTGGGAGGGTCTGTGGGAGGGGGAGGGGGGGTGGGTGGGAAGGAGGGTGTGTGTGTGTTTGTGTGTGTGTGTGTGTGTGTGTGTGTGTGTGTGTGTGTGTGTGTGTGTGTGTGTGTGTGTGTGTGTGTGTGTGTGTGTGTGTGTGTGTGTGTGTGTGTGTGTGAGAGAGAGAGAGAGAGAGAAAGAGAAAGAGAGAGAGACAGTTTATAGCCCTATTACGGACCAGTGGTCTATACTTTCTCTCTATACTCTCACAGTGAGGCATGTCTCTAGAGACCTGTCAGGGCCGTGTTGAATTCTAATAGTTGCAACACAACTTCTCAAATTGATTTGATTCTGTACAGTGTTTATGTTGGCTGGGGTCTGTGCTCTCTATGGTTGTGGGCTGAGTAGAGGAGTGTGGGGAAAGGGGAGTGGGGAGTGGGGGTCTGGGGAGGTGTGTGTGTGTGTGTGTGTGTGTGTGTGTGTGTGTGTGTGTGTGTGTGTGTGTGTGTGTGTGTGTGTGTGTGTGTGTGTGTGTGTGTGTGTGTGTGTGTGTGTGCGTGCGTGTTTGGTGTGTATGTGTGTCTGAGGGAGGGTGGTGGTAACCAAGTAACCAAGATCAAATTGAATCAGATTGAACCAATTGGATCAGTATCAATATCCAACTTTGATTTACCTTCCATGGCAGATGAGGGGAGGAAAGTGGAGAGAAAATGGTGAAACCTGCTGCTGCTTCTGCTGTAGAACATATCAGAGGTAGGCCTCTCTCTGGAGCTGTGCCAAGTCCTCACTATAGTTGCATTCCAAACACACACACATACATGCATACACACACACACACACACACACACACACACACACACACACACACACTATGGCACCCTATTCCCTATATAATGCACTACTTTTGACTAGGGCCTACAGCTACTGCCACCACTGGGCTGGGCAGTCCATTAATAAAGGAAAGGAATAATACCAGGGGAGGGGGACGATACATTACCTGACAATTACAGTGGGTGGAGATGGAGAGGAGGAGGTGGGGAGGAGAGGTGGGGAGGAGAGGTGGGGAGGAGGAGGTGGGGAGGAGGAGGTGGGGAGGAGAGGTGGGGGGGAGAGGTGTGGAGGCGGAGGTGGGGAGGAGAGGTGGGGAGGAGGAGGTGGGGAGGAGAGGTGGGGGAGGAGGAGGTGAGCAGGAGAGGTGGGGAGGAGAGGTGGGGAGGAAGAGGTGAGCAGGAGGGTGGGGAGGAGAAGTGGGAAGGAGAGGTGGGGAGGAGGAGGTGGGGAGGAGAGGTGGGGAGGAGGAGGTGGGGAAGAGAGGTGGGGAGGAGAGGTGGGGAGGAGGAGGTGAGCAGGAGAGGTGGGGAAGAGAGGTGGGAAGGAGAGGTGGGGAGGAGGAGGTGGGGAGGAGAGGTGGGGAGGAGGAGGTGGGGAGGAGAGGTGGGGAGGAGTGGTGGGAAGGAGAGGTGGGGAGGAGGAGGTGAGCAGGAGAGGTGGGGAGGAGAGGTGGGGAGGAGGTGGGGAGGAGAGGTGGGGAGGAGGTGGGGAGGAGAGGTGGGGAGGAGGAGGTGAGCAGGAGAGGTGGAGAGGAGAGGTGGGGAGGAGGAGGTGAGCAGGAGAGGTGGGGAGGAGAGGTGGGGAGGAGGAGGTGGGGAGGAAAGGTGGGGAGATGTAGACAATATGGGAGGCTATGTGAGAGGCCAGCTGACCCCAGCACATCAACACTCTGAGGCAGACTTCCCCAGAGCCCTTCTCTTTTTCCCTGCTCCTCCACTCAGCCTTTACTCAGCCTCCACTCAGCCTCAATTCAGCCTCCACTCAGCCCACGACCACAAAATGCAGACCACAGCCAACATAAACACTGTACAGAATTAAATCAATTTGAGAAGTTGTGGTGAAACTATTAGAATTCAACACGGCCCTAACAGGTCTCTAGAGACATGCCTCACTGTGAGAGTATAGAGAGAACGTATAGACCACTGGTCCGTAATAGGGCTATAAACTGTCTCTCTCTCTTTTTCTCTCTCTCTCTCTCTCACACACACACACACACACACACACACACACACACACATACACTCACACATACACTCACACATGCACTCTCTCTCTCACACACACACACACACACACACACACACAAACACACAAACACACACACACACACACACACACACACACACACACACACACCCACTACGACCCCCGCCGGCTCAT
>NC_059220.1:10760515-10843015 GCF_020615455.1 Coregonus clupeaformis | reverse complement strand
CACCTACCAACCAGTAAGAATTCCGTCTCTCACAGACCTGTTAGTTTTTTCTTTAAGAAGCCCTCCTGTTCTCCACTCATTACCTGTATTAACTGCACCTGTTTGAACTCGTTACCTGTATAAAAGACACCTGTCCACACACTCAATCAAACAGACTCCAACCTCTCCACAATGGCCAAGACCAGAGAGCTGTGTAAGGACATCAGGGATAAAATTGTAGACCTGCACAAGGCTGGGATGGGCTACAGGATAATAGGCAAGCAGCTTGGTGAGAAGGCAACAACTGTTGGCGCAATTATTAGAAAATGGAAGAAGTTCAAGATGACGGTCAATCACCCTCGGTCTGGGGCTCCATGCAAGATCTCACCTCGTGGGACATCAATGATCATGAGGAAGGTGAGGGATCAGCCAATAACTACACGGCAGGACCTGGTCAATGACCTGAAGAGAGCTGGGACCACAGTCTCAAAGAAAACCATTAGTAACACACTACGCCGTCATGGATTAAAATCCTGCAGCGCACTCAAGGTCCCCCTGCTCAAGCCAGCGCATGTCCAGGCCCGTCTGAAGTTTGCCAATGACCATCTGGATGATCCAGAGGAGGAATGGGAGAAGGTCATGTGGTCTGATGAGACAAAAATAGAGCTTTTTGGTCTAAACTCTACTTGCCATGTTTGGAGGAAGAAGAAGGATGAGTACAACCCAAAGAACACCATCCCAACCGTGAAGCATGGAGGTGGAAACATCATTCTTTGGGGATGCTTTTCTGTAAAGGGGACAGGACGACTGCACCGTATTGAGGGGAGGATGGATGGGGCCATGTATCGCGAGATCTTGGCCAACAACCTCCTTCCCTCAGTAAGAGCATTGAAGATGGGTCGTGGCTGGGTCTTCCAGCATGACAACGACCCGAAACACACAGCCAGGGCAACTAAGGAGTGGCTCCGTAAGAGGCATCTCAAGGTCCTGGAGTGGCCTAGCCAGTCTCCAGACCTGAACCCAATAGAAAATCTTTGGAGGGAGCTGAAAGTCCGTATTGCCCAGCGACAGCCCCGAAACCTGAAGGATCTGGAGAAGGTCTGTATGGAGGAGTGGGCCAAAATCCCTGCTGCAGTGTTTGCAAACCTGGTCAAGACCTACAGGAAATGTATGATCTCTGTAATTGCAAACAAAGGTTTCTGTACCAAATATTAAGTTCTGCTTTTCTGATGTATCAAATACTTATGTCATGCAATAAAATGCAAATTAATTACTTAAAAATCATACAATTTGATTTTCTGGATTTTTGTTTTAGATTCCGTCTCTCACAGTTGAAGTGTACCTATGATAAAAATTACAGACCTCTACATGCTTTGTAAGTAGGAAAACCTGCAAAATCGGTAGTGTATCAAATACTTGTTCTCCCCACTGTATCTACAAACATGATAGTTGGTATCTTCTTATATCCCGATCTGGAAACCCTTCAAGACAACAGTCATGTGTTTGTGGTTTCTGTAAATACTCGGATGATCTCTGCTGTACTTATCAGAGGTTCTGCTCCAGTAACAAGACAGTAGATTTGTTTAAAACTACCAAGAAACACTCTGTGTGACCCTGATTTAGCCCACTGCAGTGAAAGGTTAAAGAGGAAGCCCAGAGGAGGTGTGGCTCTGTCTGAGTCCCAAATTGCACACTATTCCCTATACAGTACACTATTTTTGAAAATAAAAGTAGTGCACTATGTAGGGAATAGTTTGTCATTTGGGACTCAGACAGAGTCACATCTCCTCTGGGCTTCCTCTTTAAACAAATCTACATTGAAACACCACACACACGGTTATGGGCTTTTAAAAAAGAAGACACCTGTACCATGTCAGATTTACAGTCGTGGTCAAAAGTTTTGAGAATGACACAAATACTAATTTTCACAAAGTCTGCTGCCTCAGTTTTGATGATGGCAATTTGCATATACTCCAGAATGTTATGAAGAGTGATCAGAGGAATTGCAATTAATTGCAAAGTCCCTCTTTGCCATGAAAATGAACTTAATCCCCAAAAAAAAATTTCCACTGCATTTCAGCCCTGCCACAAAAGGACCAGCTGCCATCATGTCAGTGATTCTCTCATTAACACAGGTGAGAGTGTTGACGAGGACAAGGTTGGAGATCACTCTGTCATGCTGATTGAGTTAGAATAACAGACTGGAAGCTTTAAAAGGAGGGTGGTGCTTGAAATCATTGTTCTTCCTCTGTTAACCATGGTTACCTGCAAGGAAACACGTGCCGTCATCATTACTTTGCACAAAAAGGGCTTCACAGGCAAGGATATTGCTGCTAATAAGATTGCACCTAAATCAACCATTTATCGGATCATCAAGAACTTCAAGGAGGGAGGTTCAATTGCTGTGAAGAAGGCCTCAGGGCGCCCAAGAAAGTCCAGCAAGCGTCAGGACCGTCTCCTAAAGTTGATTCAGCTGCGGGATCGGGGCACCACCAGTGCAGAGCTTGCTCAGGAATGGCAGCAGGCAGGTGTGAGTGCATCTGCACGCACAGTGAGGCGAATACTTTTGGAGGATGGCCTGGTGTCAAGAAGGGCAGCAAAGAAGCCACTTGTCTCCAGGAAAAACATCAGAGACAGACTGATATTCTGCAAAAGGTACAGGGATTGGACTGCTGAGGACTGGGGTAAAGTCATTTTCTCTGATGAATCCCCTTTCCGATTGTTTGGGGCATCCGGAAAACACCTTGTCCGGAGAAGACAAGGTGAGCGCTACCATCAGTCCTGTGTCATGCCAACAGTAAAGTATCCTGAGACCATTCATGTGTGGGGTTGCTTCTCAGCCAAGGGAGTGGGCTCACTCACAATTTTGCCTAAGAACACAGCCATGAATAAAGAATGGTACCAACACATCCTCTGAGAGAAACTTCTCCCAACCATCCAAGAACAGTTTGGTGATGACCAATGCCTTTTCCAGCATGATGGAGCACCTTGCCATAAGGCAAAAGTATTAACTAAGTGGCTCGGGGAACAAAACATCAACATTTTGTGTCACGCCCTGGCTCTGGGGACTCTTGTATGTTGAGCCAGGGTGTTAGTTTCTTTGTGTAGTGTCTATGTTTAGTTTCCTATGTTCTGTTCTAGGTTATGTGTTTCTATGTTGGCCGGGGTGGTTCTCAATCAGAGGCAACGAGAATCAGCTGTTGCTTGTTGTCTCTGATTGGGAACCATACTTAGGCAGCCTTTTGTGCACTTGTGATTCGTGGGATCTTGTTCCGTGTAGGTTTGTGTATGACTGAGGACTTCACGTTTCATTTTGTTGTTTTGTTATTTGTATCGTGTTGCTAAGTACACTATTAAAGAGATGTACGCATATCACGCTGCGCCTTGGTCCACTCATTATGACGATCGTGACAGAAGATCCCACCATCAAAGGACCAAGCAGCGTGTCCAGGAGCAGACAGGCTGGACTTGGGAGGAGATCTTGGACGGGCAGGGGTCCTGGACTTGGGAGGAAATCCAGGCCGGAATGGATCACCGTCCGTGGGAGGAGACGGTGGAGGCGCGCCATAGAGAGGAGCAGCGGCACCAACCGGGTCGACGTCGGACACGCAAGAGGCAACCCCAATAATTGTTTTGGGGGGGCACACGGCATGGACGACGGGGCTGCTGAAGGCAGCTAAGGGGCGAGTTTGGGGATTAGGAGAGGAGGCCACCGGGTTTGGGGGGCTGGAAGGGAGGTTGGCGGAGCCTAGAGGTAGAGCAGAGCCAACTCCCCGTACTCAGGCTAGGCAGCGTGAGACTGGGCAGGTTCCGAGGTATGCGGAGCTGCGTACTGTGCCGCGAGTGGTCCGGCACAGTCCAGTACGTCCTGTGCGAGCACCACACACGTGTCGTGCTAAGGTGGGCATGCAGCCAGGACGGAGTGTGCCGGCTCAACGCTCGTGGCCTCCAGTACCCCTCCTCGGTCCCGGATATCCTGCGCCAGTGTCAAGTGCTGTAGTGCCAGTACGAGTACACAGCCCTGTACGTCCTGTGCTGATGCCTCACGCAGAGTGTGTAAAAATAGGCATTCAGCCAGGATGGGTTGTGTCAGCTCTTCGCTCCAGACCTCCAGTCCGTCTCCACAGCCCGGTCCGGCCTGTTCCTGCTCCCCGCACCAAGCCTGTGGTGCGCGTCGCCAGCCCGGTCCGGCCTGTTCCTGCCCCTCGCACCAAGCCTGTGGTGCACGTCGCCAGCCCGGCCCGGCCTGTTCCTGCTCCCCGCACCAAGCCTGTGGTGCGCGTCGCCAGCCCGGTCCGTCCTGTTCCTGCCCCTCGCACCAAGCCTGTGGTGCGCGTCGCCAGCCCGGCCCGGCCTGTTCCTGCCCCTCGCACCAAGCCTGTGGTGCGCGTCGCCAGCCCGGCCTGGCCTGTTCCTGCCCCTCGCACCAAGCCTGTGGTGCGCATAGCCAGCCCGGTCCGGCCTGTTCCTGCTCCCCGCACCAAGCCTGTGGTGCGCGTTGCCAGCCCGGCCCGGCCTGTTCCTGCTCCCCGCACCAAGCCAGTGGTGCGCGTCGTCAGCCCGGTCCGGCCCGTTCCTGCTCCCCGCACCAAGCCAGTGGTGCGCGTCGTCAGCCCGGTCCGGCCCATTCCTGCTCCCCGCACCAAGCCAGTGGTGCGCGTCGTCAGCCCGGTCCGGCCCATTCCTGCTCCCCGCACCAAGCCAGTGGTGCGCATCGTCAGCCCAGTCCGGCCCGTTCCTGCTCCCCGCACCAAGTCAGTGGTGCGCGTTGTCAGCCCGGTCCGGCCCATTCCTGCTCCCCGCACCAAGCCTGTGGTGCGCGTCATCAGTCCGGCACTGCCCGTGCCTGTTTCACCGGTGCCTGGTCAGGTACCGGTCAGCTGCTCCACACCGGAGCCTAAGCAATCCGCTCCACCGATGTCCAGTCCAGCTCCAGCCAGCGGGACCAGACCAGGGGCGCTACGGGGGGGGGTTGTTAGAGGGTGGTGGTCACGCCCGGAGCCGGATCCGCCTCCGAGGTGGAATGCCCACCCGGCCCCTCCCCTGTTGGGTTTATGTTGGCGCGGTCGCAGTCCGCGCCTTTGGGGGTGGGGGGGGTACTGTCACGCCCTGGCTCTGGGGACTCTTGTATGTTGAGCCAGGGTGTTAGTTTCTTTGTGTAGTGTCTATGTTTTGTTTCCTATGTTCTGTTCTAGGTTATGTGTTTCTATGTTGGCCGGGGTGGTTCTCAATCAGAGGCAACGAGAATCAGCTGTTGCTTGTTGTCTCTGATTGGGAACCATACTTAGGCAGCTTTTTGTGCACTTGTGATTCGTGGGATCTTGTTCCGTGTAGGTTTGTGTATGACCGAGGACTTCACGTTTCGTTTTGTTGTTTTGTTATTTGTATTGTGTTGCTAAGTACACTATTAAAGAGATGTACGCATATCACGCTGCGCCTTGGTCCACTCATTATGACGATCGTGACAATTTTGGGTCTATGGCCAGGAAACTCCCCAGACCTTAATCCCATTGAGAACTTGTGGTCGATCCTCAAGAGGCGGGTGGACAAACAAAAACCCACAAATTCTGACAAACTTCAAGCATTGATTATGCAAGAATGGGCTGTCATCAGTCAGGATGTGGCCCAGAAGTGAATTGACAGCATGCCAGGGCGGATTGCAGAGGTCTTGAAAAAGAAGGGTCAACACTGCAAATATTGACTCTTTGCATAAACTAAATGTAATTGTCAATAAAAGCCTTTGACACTTATGGAATGCTTGTAATTATACTTCAGTATACCATAGTAACATCTGACAAAAATATCTCATAACACTGAAGCAACGAACTTTGTGAAGACCAATACTTGTGTCATTCTCAAAACTTTTGACCACGACTGTAGAGTTGAAATGTATTTGAGTTTGCATCCCAATATTACACTTTATATACTGTACATCACAGAAGACTGAAATATAACAAAACCATTTGACATAGAAACATCGGATTTTCTGAGTTTTTTATTTGAATTAATTATGAAAATATTAATAACATTCCATCCATGAGGCCACTATGTCATTTGACTGCAGGAAAGGGCTACAGTCTTAACTCTAACTTGACCTGTGATGTCATCTTCTACAGTGTCTGTTGTTTATATCTAAAGGCGTCATTTACTTAGGGTGTGTGTGTGTGTGTGTGTGTGTGTGTGTGTGCGTGCGTGCGTGGGTGCGATGTGTTCGTGTGTGTGGATGTTCGTATTTAAATAATCACCCTGGCTGCTAAACTGTTCCCCTACGCTGTTACATGCCTCTCTGTATCGATGTCTTCAGGAAACAGATGGTGAAGAACACAACTGAGAAATCAGGGAGGAAGAAGACTCTACTATCTCACAAAGGGCTTGGTAATACATTGAGACCAATATCATTCGCTGTTACTTCATGTCTGCTATTTGATTGGTTACATCATCTTATTCCTCATCTGTCTTCTGCATTGACCCATGCCTGCTCCTTGTGAAAAGAACTAGGACTACTAGGGAAGAACTCAACCACAGAGCTCAATTTAAGTCAAGTATAAATTTGTTTTTGTGTCACTAGATAGAGTGGCTGGGTGTGTTTCCACAACCCGTCAGACAGCCATCTCTCTCTCTCACTCAGGGCCCATGGAAGCCTCCCCACTTCTCCCTCTTTCTTCAAGATCTGGGTTCATATACCATTTGAAATCATTTCAAATTCTTTAGCTGTGCTTGATTGAGCTTGCCTGTTGCAATGTAACCGAGAGAAAAGTCCCAAACGTGCAAACCCTGCCCACCTGACACTCTAGGCAGGCTAAAACCAAAGCTCAAAAGTTTTTGAAAGATTTCAAATAGTATTTGAACCCAGTTCTGCTCTCCTCACCCAGCATGTTTTTTCTTTCTCTCTTTATTAGGTCAAGGGTTGCCACTTAGCCTGAAAAAACATGTGACACTGGATCCTGCCAGCTAATGTGCGCATGACTAAGGTAAGCAATGTGTCACAGTCATTAGCCTGCTGTACATTATAGGTGTGTGTGCGTGCGTGCGTGCGTGCGTGTGTGTGTGTGCAGGGCAGAGGAGTGACTAGGCTACGTCTACAGGGTCAGTCAGTTGTCTTAATGACAGTCAGCTGTCTTAATGACCTGCTATCAGTCTAAATCTGACACTGAGGACAGAGCTACAGACGTTAATAGATCAAGAGCCTGGCCATGTCTCTAGTTCCCATAGTATTTTTCCCTGGAACAGCAATGTAGCCTAGCCGATCTACATCCCAAATGACACCCTATTCTCTACATAGTGCACTACTTTTGACCAGAGTCCTATGGGTCCTGTGGGTCCATTTGGGATGCATCCTAGATCTAGCTTGAGAAGAATCTGGTGAGCGCTCTAGCTGGAGAATAAACATTGTATGAGTTGTGGTAATTAGTCTACTCTACACTCTGACTGTTTCTGTCCTTGACTGTTCACCTAGTTCAACAGGGCTGATGAAATAGTCACAGTGCTCTGGCTTTGGTAACATCCTCTGCAATCATAAACCTGCCTCTGGATAGCCCCTGTAACCCGAACCTTACACCTCATTCATTCATTCATTCATTCATTCATTCTTCAACTACAGGCCTTCCTAAGGTGGGTGATGATTACCCCTCCCGTATCACCTGCACACACACATCGCAGTAAATTGCCCTGATACTCTCACTCAGCTGGGACCAGAGTCAAGTGGAAATAGCAGTTAGCACATCCAGCACTCTCTGTTTGCTCTCCCTCCTTTCTCAAACAGAGAGGGAGAACCAACCACTGATAGAACTATCACAAAGTCTACCTGGCTGTTGCATAACTTAAGCCTGCTATCAGCCAAGCTCTTTTTAGGCTTTCGGGTTAGGCTACTGCTGACAGAAGAAACCTAAGGGCCAGTTTCCCAGACACAGATTGTCCTGGACTAAAGGTTTACGTGTGCTTCGGTTCGGCTGGTGCCTAGCTGAACTCGGCTAGGCGAACCGAACGAGTGTGCTCGCATACCTTCGACCTTCACTTGAAAAGACCTTCGCTTGAAAAACAAAAGAAAAATGGCAATAGTACTGTTTGTCCATCTTGAGACGCTGTAGCCAGTTTACACTTATAGTGTCAGAATTAATCTAAGATAACTCAAGAAATCTGTCATTCATTTTGAGGTTTTTGCAGAGGAGATAAGAAGCACTTTCAAAGGTGATATTTAATTGGAAGTGTTGATGGCTGAGAAATGTGGGACAGGGAAACTGGCCCTACAGGTATTGTAGGTGTTATGAGAACCACACGTTCATTGTTCTACTGTAGTTATTCATTTCCATCATGTCAGTATAATGGAAAGTCATGTCCACATCCTATTATGGAAGGCATCTTCTTGTCACCATGTTTCAAAGAGTCTTGCACCACTGAGCCAAGCACCCCCTCAACTCTGCCGTTTGTGGTTTTGTGTGTGTCTGTGTGTTTGTGTGTGTGTGTGTGTGTGTGTGTGTGTGTGTGCACGCGTGTGCATGTGTGCATATGAACAACCACTTCCTGATGTACACGTTTGTGATGCCTTTACAATGTATGTATGCACCTAACAGCTCACAAACAGGATGCAGCCTACCGTCCTATTTAGCTCCCCTGAAAGGCTGTAACCGGAAAGACAACATGGTGGTGAGTACAAGCTGTTCTCACCTGGGTTGGCTTGAATAGAGGGAGTTGGAGAGGGAGATAGAGATAAATATCATTTTCGGTCACAAAACCCTGCAGGCATGATGCATTATGATGCGGTGTAAGACTTCTCATGAGCATGTATAATCGCAGATTTCTACTGTTTTGTTCTTTGGAGGTCAGGAGCGTTGTCATTTCTCAAACTGCTGTTTTGTCCTTGAGGATTCTTAGAAGCTACATTTCTTTGGGGCTAAGCTCTTTACAACACTGAGGTTAAAGGTTACTTGGCACCCAAAGATGTTGAGCAACCCTTTGTTTGCACAGGTGAGCAGTCTCATCTGTCTACCTGTCATGATTTGGGGGAGGGTCTAAAGTAGTCCCAGGCCCCCAGCAGGCGCTCCCTCTTCCCTGGCCTCCAATGGCCTGCTCAGGGCGACACACAGGAACAAGACAATCCATCAGAAGCAACAACCTGAACTGGTGAAACAAGAAGGGCCTTGTGGGTCAACTGACTGGGGTCAGCACTCAGCAATGGTAAGTTAGTTCCATTGTAAGGAGTTACTTCCTGATCTGCTCTAGACTAAAGTGTCTGGTGCAATCAGCTCAAATAAAGTAGTCCAGTAGTCGTGAAAAATGAGAAAATGTTTTTAAGCGGGTAATGCCGATTTACGTTCTAGTCAGAACTAGGAAACTAAGAAATGTCCAACTCGCTAACTGGTTGAATGCGGCACATGTATAACTACAACCAGTTGGCAAGTAAGAAATGTCACGAGTAAATGCAGCATAAATCAAGGAGGTAGGTAGTCCTTCTATCTGTAGTCCAATAAGCAATGCTCATTTTCATTTTTGATTTCATAGCATTTTGTTACGGTGTGCCCTACTGAACATGACCCTCACCATAGACTCTACATCCATCTCTACACCCATCTCTACATCCATCTATACACCCATCTCTACAACCATCTCTACATCCATCTATACACCCATCTGTACACCCATCTGGGAATGGCATGTAGGGAATGGTGCTGGCATGTATAATGGCCATTTTACGGGCTCCTGACAAATTATGCTATTTTGTGTTTTCTTTTGCGCTATCTTAACTTTTTTTGTAGATAATGTTTCCGCCATTGTTTCCTATGACCGAAAAGAGCTTCTCAGAACAGCGATCACTAACCTCGATTTGGATGAAGAATTCTACTTCAATGACTTGGCTGCGCAGGACAAACTGCTCACCCGGGACCAAGCCCTAATCCCCTACACTCAGAAGAGGAAAAGACGGCGATATAGAGGCCGACGTGGGGGCAGCCTGATGAAACTACGGTGACACGAAAAAAAACACTCCTACCCTCTTTTCTATTGGCCAATGTACAATCACTGGAGAACAAACTAGATAAGCTCTGTTCGAGACTATCCTATCAACGGGACCTGAAGAACTGTAATGTCCTATGCTTCACGGAGTCGTGGCTGATCGAGGACATGGTTAATATAAATCTAGCTGGTTTTTCTAAGCATCGGTAGGACAGGACGGCAGCATCTCGTCAACTCAAGGGCGGGGGTGTGTGTCTCTTTGTTAACAACAGCTGGTGCGCAATCTCTAATATTAAGGAAGTCTCAAGGTTCTACTTGCCTGCGTTAGAATACTTCATGATAAGCTGTAGACCATACTATTTACCAAGGCAGTTTTCAACTATATTTTTCGTAGCTGTCTACTTACCACCACAAACCGATGCTGGCACTCAATGAACTATATAGGGCTATAAGCCAACAAGAAAATGCTCACCCAGAAGCAGCGCTCCTAGTGGCCGGTGATTTTAATGCAGGAAAACTAAACTCAGTTTTACCTAATTTCTACCAGCATGTCACCTGTGCAACTAGAGGGAAAACAATTCTAGATCACCTTTATTCCACACACAGAGACACATACAAAGTTCTCCCGTTTGGCAAATCTGACCAAAAACTCAAACAGGAAGTACCAGTGACACACTCAATTCGGAAGTGGTCTGATGAAGTGGATGCTAAGCTACAGGACTGTTTTGCTAGCACAGACTGGAATATGTTCCGGGATTCATCCGATGGCATTGAGGAGTTTACCACATAAGTCTCCGGCTTCATTAATGTAACCGTAAGTACAAACAGTGAGGGAAAAAAGTATTTGATCCCCTGCTGATTTTGTACGTTTGCCCACTGACAAAGAAATGATCAGTCTATAATTTTAATGGTAGCAGGTCCCCCTGCTCAAGAAAGCACATACACATGCCCATCTGAAGTTTGCCAATGAACATCTGAATGATTCAGAGGAGAACTGGGTGAAAGTGTTGTGGTCAGATGAGACCAAAATCGAGCTCTTTGGCATCAACTCAACTCGCCGTGCTTGGAGGAGGAGGAATGCTGCCTATGACCCCAAGAACACCATCCCCACCGTCAAACATGGAGGTTGAAACATTATGCTTTGGGTGTGTTTTTCTGCTAAGGGGACAGGACAACTTCACCGCATCAAAGGGACAATGGACGGGTCCATGTACCGTCAAATCTTGGGTGAGAACCTCCTTCCCTCAGCCAGGGCATTGAAAATGGGTCGTGGATGGGTATTCCAGCATGACAATGACCCAAAACACACGCCCAAGGCAACAAAGGAGTGGCTCAAGAAGAAGCACATTAAGGTCCTGGAGTGGCCTAGCCAGTCTCCAGACCTTAATCAAATAGAACATCTGTGGAGGGAGCTGAAGGTTTGAGTTGCCAAACGTCAGACTTGAAACCTTAATGACTTGGAGAAGATCTGCAAAGAGGAGTGGGACAAAATCCCTCCTGAGATGTGTGCAAACCCGGTGGCGAACTACAAGAAACGTCTGACCTCTGTGATTGCCAACAAGGGTTTTGCCACCAAGTACTAAGTCATGTTTTGCAGAGGGGTCAAATACTTATTTCCCTCATTAAAATGCAAATCAATTTCTAACATTTTTGACATGCGTTTTTCTGGATTTTTTTGTTGTTATTCTGTCTCTCACTGTTCAAATAAACGTACCATTACAATTATAGACTGATCATGTCTTTGTCAGTGGGCAAACTTACAAAATCAGCAGGGGATCAAATACTTTTTTCCCTCACTGTATCCCAACCAGAAACCATGGATTACAGGCAACATCCGCACAAAGCTAAAGGTTAGAGCTGCCGCTTTCAAGGACTGGGACACTAACCCAGACGCTTATAACAAATCCTGCTATGCCCACTGAGGAACCATCAAACAGGCAAAGCATCAATACAGGACTAAGATCACATCCTACTACACCGGCTCTGACACTCATTGGATGCGGCAGGGCTTGCAAACTATCACGGATTACAAACGGAAACCCAACCACGAGCTACCCAGTGACACAAGCCTACCAGACAAGCTAAATGCCTTCTATGCTCGCTTTGAGGCAAGCAACACTGAACCATGCGTGAGAGCACCAGCTTTTCCGGACGACTGCGTGATCACGCTCTCTGTAGCTGATGTGAATAAGACCTTTAAACAGGTTAACATTCACAAGGCCGCAGGGCCAGACGGATTACCAGGATGCGTACTCAGAGCATGCAGAGACCAGCTGGCAAGTGTCTTCACTGACATTTTCTTATCTTTCTTTTATTTTTATACAATTTTTGTTTGCTTAAGGTATTCCCAGGCGCTCACCCGTCTCAGTACTAACCAGGCCCGACCCCGAACAGGCATGTTCAGGGTGGTATGGCCACAAGCATATTTTTTATCCTGTTTTCTCCCTGAATTAGGTCCCTTGGCTCATCTCTGCAACTCCTCAATGGGCTCGAGTCATGTGTCCTCCGAAGCCCAGGCTGTAGTGGCACCTCAGCACTGCAGTGCAGTGCTTTTGACCGCTGCGCCAGCCAGGCCCCAGGACCCCCTGACATTTTCAACCTCTCCCTGACTGTAATACCTACTTGTTTCAAGCAGACCACCACAGTCCCCGTGCCCAAGAATGCCAAGGTTACCTGTCTAAATATCGCCCTGTACCACTCATATTTGTAGCTATGAAATACTTTGAAAGGCTGGTCATGGCTTACATCAACACCATCATCCCAGACACCCTGGACCCACTCCAATTCGCATACCACCCCAACAAATCCACAGATGATGCAATCTCTATTGCCCTCCACACTTTCCTTTCCCACTTGGACAAAAGGACCACCTATGTGAGAATGCTGTTCATTGACAACAGCTCAGCGTTGAACACCATAGTGCCCTCAAAGCTCATCATTAAGCTAAGGTCCCAACACCTCCCTCTGCAACTGGATCCTGGACTTCCTGACGGGCCGCCCCCAGGTGGTGAGGGTAGGCAACAACACATCCGCCACGCTGACCCTCAACACGCTGTCCCCTCAGGGGTGCGTGCTTAGTCCCCTCCTGTACTCCCTGTTCACCCACGACTGCGTGGCCGTGCACAACTCCAACACTATCATTAAGTTTGCCGACGACACGGCGGTGGTAGGCGTGCTCACCGACGACGATGAGACAGCCTATAGGGAGGTCAAAGACCTGGAAGAGTGGTGCCAGGACAACAACCTCTCCCTCAACGTCAGTAAGACAAAGGAGCTGATCGTGGACTACAGGATACGGAGGGCCGATCGCATCCCAATTCACACCGACAGGGCTGTAGTAGAGCGGTTCAAAGGCTTCAAGTCCTCGGTGTCCACATCACTAAGGATCTATCATGGTCCAAACACACCAACACAGTCGTGAAGAGGGCACGACAACGGCTCTCCCCCCACAGGGGGTTGAAAAAAATGTGGCATGGGCTCTCAGATCCTCAAAAAGTTCTACAGCTGCACCATCGAGAGCATCTTGACTGGCTGCATCACCACTTGGTATGGCAACTGCTTGACATCCGACCGCAAGGTATAATAGAGTGTAGTGCGTATGGACCAGTACGTCACTGGGGCCGAGATCCCTGCCATCCAGGACCTCTAAACCAGGCGGTGTCAGAGGAAGGCCAAAAAAATTGTCAAAGACTACAACCACCCAAGCTACAGACTGTTCTCTCTGCTACCACACGGCAAGCGCTATCAATGAATCAAGTCTGGAACCCACAGTACCCTGAACAGCTTCTACCCCCAAGCCATAAGACTTTTAAACAAGGCTGCTAAATAGCTAATCAAATGTCTACTCAGACTTCCTGCATTGACCCTTTTTGCACTAACTCTCTTGCACTGACTCTACCCACACTCACACATACTTACACTGACACCCCAATACACACACTACATACGCCCACATGCATACTGACGCCACACACTCACCACATACGCTGTTGCTACTGTCTATTATCTATCCTGTTGCCTAGTCACTTTACCCCTACCTATATGTACAGTACATAGCTACCTCAATTACCTCGTACCGCTGCACATCGACTCGGTACTGGTACTCCCTGTATACAGCCATGTTATTACCTTGTACCGCTGCACATCGACTCGGTACTGGTACTCCCTGCATATAGCCATGTTTCTTTTACGCTTTAAAAAAATGTGTTATTCACTGTGTATTTATTCCTCACGTCACAATTTCAATTTTTTTAGGAAAAATGTTCTCTGTATTGTTGGAAATTGACCTGTAAGTAAGTATTTCACTGTTAGTCTACACCCGTCTCCTACATATGTGACAAATAAAATGTTCCCTACCCATCTCTGACTAGGTTTCTTCTCACAGACTGACAGGACCTCCATATCAGTCTCTCATTACTTCATTGACCTGATCAACATTTCCAGGGAAACCGAGCGTGGTATCAGTCTGTGTAATCAAAGCAGCTCAGTTTGATCCCCCCCAGAGTCAATACCACTAACAGGTCTATCTAGTCCACCAATCACTGTGCTACACTCTCTCCTGTCCACCAATCATCTGCTGGCTCATTGCAACTCCCTCCGTCCCACATAACAGGGTCACCATGGATCTCTTTCTATGCCACGTAATGTTAAATTCAATAAATGTTACTGTTTTCACCCATTTAATGGTATTTAGTATGTAAAATCATAATAAGCTGTCTGCTTGTTAAGGTTGGGTTAAATCAGTGTCAGCATCTGTCACCAAAAGATGATTGTCTGGGTTATGGAACATGCTGCAACAGGAATCTCTTTGTTAAGTTGCAGTTTTCCCTTCAACAAATAGTCTGACATTGCATCAAAGTCTAACTTTGTAAATATGTAATGCTTGACTAGGCCTGACAGAAGACAACCACGCCTCAAGAAACTTTCCAGTCACATCTCAGGTCACTAGTGGGTGGATGAATAAAAATAAAACATTGTTTCAAAAATACAGGGTTTATTGGTTTTAACTGCAATCAATAGTTACAAAAAGAGGAATCCGTTTTTTAATATAAACTCAGAGAAATGACTAGGTGAAAAACCATGGCTGGAAAAATACATTCAACAGTTTGACTTTCAGTTAACTTTCAATAATGCTGTTTAACCTTGTTCAAAACTTCAAGGAAACATGGAACAAGGAATTTAAAAAACAATTTCACCATCATCTTCCATCGTTTAATAGAAAAGGCCTTAGTTAACTTCCTGGAATGTATTCAAAAGTAGGCACTTTAACAGTTGGGGACCATGCAAGTGCAAAAAACAGACATCCTCTCCTCAACCCATTTGGTCACAGCTTTTGCTTGTAATAAAAGTGTGAGTCTTTTTCCTCTAAATCCTTGGTTACCTGTATTACATTATTAACAGGGACCTTCACATAACTTTAAAACCAACACTTCATACACTGAATCGGGATGTCCAAGTGAACATGGTGATACTCATCATCACATGTTGCACCTCTTAGTTTAAGATATGAGTCATAATTATGAAATAATCCTGTTCGGTCTCCATATGGTACCAAATTGGCCTAATCTGAAAGAATACAACAGCAGAAGGTAATATCATTAAAGTACTGTTACTGTCAGAGAAAACATAATAAGGAGTGAGGATAGGACAGTTCCGGAATGAGAATGCGGCAATTATTTTTGCTAGAATTGCAGTCCAATAACTGGGAGAACAGATTTTTTTTAAAGTAAACAAATAAATACATAAAAACAACTTTTTTTCTGCATTTTTTTTGAATTAAGTTTCATTTTGACAATGTGTAGTTGCAAACAAAAGTCATTGTAATACAATATATTAAACTGTGAAAAAAAGGAAATTGACAAAATGTCTTCACAATCTTTAGATTAATACCGAAGATCTTAATTTAACATAAAGAAAATATATTCTATTGTTCATTATCCAGATAAATACAAAACAAAATTAAAACACAAAAAAAAAAGCATATGATCACCAATAAATATGTTTCGATAAGTTAAATAAGCAGTGACAAGCAAAAACTTTGTTTGGAAAGTTTTCAAACAAAAATCATAATAACAATAATAAAAGAACAATCAAAAACTAGAGAAAGAAGCAGAGATGTCATAACATCAGACTACTCCTCAGAGCCAGATTCTAAGGGGAAGAGGAAAACTAGGATAGCTTAGGAGATCCCATCTCAAGTTGCAGGAAGTATAGAAGAACTGCACCATGGGAATGCTGGAATTCCCCGCTGCCTGCGGAACGGCACAGAGGGAGGCGGGGTGGAGAGGTGGGAAGGACAAAAAAAAGAAAACAGTCTTAATGGTTTAATAACCAGTTAGACATTAAAGACGTCCCTCATCCTTCCTTTCCAGAAACACAACTGCCAGTGACCAACAACAGGAGGGGGTGGTTTGTGGTGCAATGATACACTTGCACTGCTACACGTTCAAGAACAAAATCACGTGGCACCTTGCAAAACAAAAGTCTCTAACAATCTCTTTTCGCGCCATCATTCTCATTGTTCATTCGTTTCCTCTCCCGTTTTGACTGAAGACATGGTAGAGTCTATGAATGGAGGGGAGTTAGGAGGCGGGTAACAGCAGGGAAGACATTTCTGGGGTGATTTGAAAGCAAGTTCCCTTAATAAGTCACTGTATCCTTATTCTAACTAGGAACTAAATTGATATTGTTTTGTGGAGGAGAGTGGTCAGGGAAAGGTTGTCGAGGGGACAGGGGAGTGCCATTTTCCATTCATTATCTCTTTCCATCCTTTTTTCAAGGGAAGCGTGGATAAGATACATAAAAATAGGTGCAGTCTAGTCGTCAGAGACAGAGAGGCGGCTGAAGATTGGGAGGCGTCTGTTGGCATCCAGGCTGGGGGATTCTGACCCGCTGAGACTGCCCCCCGAGCTGCTCTGGTACCCCTCCTGGTCCGACAGAGAGTCCTGGGGCGGGCTGGATGGAGACTCAAAAATCTGGGTGGGGGACTCTGACATGGGCCTGAAGAAGTAAGGGGTGTTGTTCGGGGACGGGGGTGCAGGGGCTTTTGGTTCGGTCCCCATGGGGCATCCGGATCCAAGGCTGGGGCCGAACAGATTGGCCAGCTCCTGGCTGGAGTATGTGAAGGGGTTGGAGCTCGGCCACTCAGGCATCTCGTCCGGGGAGAACATGGGTGGAGGGGTGACCGAGGTGGGGCTGTCCCCTCCTCTCAGACCCCCAGAGCTGGGGAACCCTGCGAAGCTGTAGCTGTGCTGCAGACGAGGACGCTCCAGCTTATTGGAGGAGAGAGGAGAGAAGGAGGAGCAGGAGGAGGGGGAGGGAGGGGGTCCACGGCGCTCCTCTGCGTTGTGGATAAAGTGACAGCGGGGACCGTAGGGGCAGAATCCGATTGTGTGGAAGGTACGACACAGCTCGGTTTTGTATTTAGGGTGACGGCTGAGAGATCGCAGCTCATGGAAGCCGTGGGCGAACTGACACTTGTCGCCGTACTTGCAGGCTCCGTTCTCCTCAAACGGCCGGCACAGCTCAGTCTTGTAGCGGCTGGAGTTTACCTGGCTCTGCTGCAGGCTCGGGGCTCCTAGGCTGGTAGGACTAGCAGGCCCCAGGCACTGGTGTAGGAGCCGCTCGCCCGTCTCGGAGAAAGAGCGGTCCCTCATGCATTTCTCCTTGTTGCTGCTACCACTTCCAATAAACCCTGAGGTGATGGAGCAGGAGGAGGGGTCTATGGTCTTCAGGCTGTTAAGGAACTGGTTCTGGTTGAACTTGGAGTTGGGGTTATGGTTGGGGAGGGTGACAGAGTGGCGTCTCTTGTATACTGACAGCCCGCCGCCCAGTGAGGGGGTCCCCACAGCCTTCCTGTCCAGCAGGGCTCCGGTGGGGGTGGTGATGGACATGGGGATGTTGGTGGACATCGCATGATGGGGGGCGCTCAGTAAGTTGTTGTTGTAATTCAGAATCTTGTCATTCTGGAAAATGACAAATTTGGAATATTAAGTCTACATTCAATACAAAATAAACTACTTATTAATAATTCACATTAGTCAATAAAGTAATTTTATTCTACAAAAGAGATCATGGACACTGATTTTATAAAGGGAGGGAAAACTTCTACAAGAAATCCCTGAATGACTACCGTTGATGTTCGTTTAGCTTTAAATACTCGGGCGATGCAGGCCTATAGAACAGACCACTTTTCACGCCACTTCGATTAACCCTTTTCCTAACCTTAACCTCAGTCTCCTAACCTGCTACGTTAATTATCCTAACCAGCTACGAAAAAGTCACTTCTGTATAGAAATGGCATGAAAACGTTGCCTTACTAAAGAATGTGCGCCTGCGAAGTAAATGGAGCGAAAGGAAGGAGCGCGTGAGAGCTGCGAGTCTGGTCGTGGTTACAAAGAAGCTGCTGCATCTCTGAATTTCAAATGAATATGCGAAATGAAAACGTAGTGTGAAGGCACTCAACGGGGAGGCATAGTAGGCTAGTAAGGATGTGCTCTTCAAATAACACTTTCACATCAGGCCATAATATAGATGTTGATGGCTGGGTAACTGCTGAAAGATTAAAAAGCGTGTTTTGCCTCTTACACAAGGTTAATTAATCTATAACGTTAACTTTATGTGGACCTTTTATGCGCAAAGACCAACAATTATTCAACTTTACAAACAGAAAGTTCAGAAGTTGCTAAAAACCTAATTATAACTACGTTTCAATTAAATACAGTAGCTGCCTACACCAATCAATGCATTTAATTCATACAAGATATCTAGATAGATTATTTGATTCTTCTTGTCCTTGCAATGTAAGTGGCAACCAGTATGTTTCAATATAATCGATCAAATCACTGCTCATCTGAAGTGAATCAGAATCATTAGTTAGGGGTTTCAAAATGTTAACTTGCTAACGTTAGTTTCAGGAACGAGCCTTATGGAATGAATGCAACATCATGGCAAATATACATCTGATTCATGAAGCTAGTTAGTTAACGATTCCAGCATTTAACTTACCAAATTTGTCCAACTGCACAATAAAATAAGTTTCAATCATTAGAGCCAACTGTTGCCATTGAATTAAATAATGAATCGCAAGCACTCGTGGTTAACGCTTGACTACTGTAGTGCAAAAGTGGCAGCAGACTAGCAATTTATCCATTAACAGAGTCTGACTCACTCTTAAGGGATATTAGCACTCAAACAAGGAAACGAACGATAGTCAACAAAGTAAAAATCACGAGACAGCATGCATCCGACCCTAACGACGTTACCACAACACATCATGGAACTCACTTTCCGGCTAGTTTCCATAAGCTAACGTTAGCTAGTTTGCAAGTTGAATTAGCAAGATAAAGTACGCGTTCTGATCATATCAAACCAATGTTACCGCATCACTTATATAATATGCATCACAACAAAAGCGTACACATGTCAAATTAACCAACCCCAAACTAGCCTCGTGAAATGTCGAATTGCACCACTGACATGCATCCAATAACTAGTTACGTTGGCTAGCCTATAAAAAAAAGCGTGTAGATAACTTCTGTACCTTGTTCATTATTTCGCTGAAGTCGAAGAAAGGCGAAACCACTGCCGTGGTCATCTTGGATGCGTAGAAAATACAATCTAAAAGTAGTAAAAACTTATATATTTTTTTTATTGAAGTTACAGACTATGGTGAGTTCTGATTTGTAAACTTATTTTGCCCTAACTGATACAACACCCCCTCTGCACTGCACCAGCCCCGTGCGTTTGCTTTATAATCGCGTGCAGGAGGAGCTTGTAGTAACCGGGCGTTTCTTAGATGTAATCTTTTTTTGAGGGGACACAAACTTGCACCAGAACTTTGCGAACATTCTCGCAGGGCACATTCACAATGTTGCATTGATTTTGCATGGTTGAGGCACCCAACCGTAAATAGGAACTACACTAAAGAAACACAAAGAACAAGGTTAATAGAGCATAGCATAATTTTATCCAAGTTTTAAAACCAAACTGTAATGCATTATGCTTTTCACTCTCATGTTTTTCAGTCAGCAGAATGACGAAACAATGTTACATTCAATGTATGGGAATCACCCAGGTAGGCACAATGCCAATTTAACAGTGTTCTATGCCAAAATGCAGATTTGCACTTCCAGAAACACTCGTGACTGATCCAATGTAAGTGTTAGTCATCAGCCTAAACCCTTCAATGCATCAGGTAGCCTTGGTCTGGAAATGGTAGGCTAGGCCTATTGACTGTTGTTTGTTCAAAGGTGCAGGTTTTCCAAAAAAGTAATGTAGTAAACCTAGCAGCCTACTATTCCCATGTTTTTAAATCATAATAAACCACATACATGTCCTTGCCTATAGGCCTACTTTATTGCAATTTGTGGGTGACCCAACTTCACAGTCTTAGGAAGACAGACTTGTTTATGCTCTCTCTCTCTCTCTCTCTCTCTCTCTCTCTCTCTCTCTCTCTCTCTCTCTCTCTCTCTCTCTCTCCCTACATAGTATCCTCAGGCTCCCGTTTGCTCTCACCCCCCCACCACACACACACACACACACACACACACACACACACACACACACACTGTCATTCATTGACTCTTAATTGTCCGCCTTCACCATGAGGGGACTTTCCAATTCTGTTCAGGCAGTTTAACCCTTATCTACCTTGCTCAACAACACACACACACACACACACACACACACAACACAGCCACATGTAAAGCAGCCTGCAGCCTTGGCTCAGTTTACAAATAAATCCTGCTCTGTTACTTGAAATGCACTGACTGATCCCTGATGATTGGACAGGAAGTTTCATTGGAAGTTGTAGCATGGGGAAACATACGCACTGTTCTAACTTCTATTCAGTGCAGTTTTAGTGTTTAACATCTTTATTTGCACCATAGATTTACATTTACATTTACATTTACGTCATTTAGCAGACGCTCTTATCCAGAGCGACTTACAAATTGGTGCACTCACCTTATAGCCAGTGGGATAACCACTTTACAATATATATATTTTTTATTTAAAAAAAATTCTTTGGGGTGGGGTAAGGGGGGGTAGAAGGATTACTTTATCATATCCCAGGTATTCCTTAAAGAGGTGGGGTTTCAAGTGTCTCCGGAAGGTGGTGAGTGACTCCGCTGTCCTGGCGTCGTTAGGGAGCTTGTTCTACCATTGGGGTGCCAGAGCAGCGAAAAGTTTTGACTGGGCTGAGCGGGAACTGTGCTTCTGCAGAGGTAGGGGGGCCAGCAGGCCAGAGGTGGATGAACACAATGCCCTCGTTTGGGTGTAGGGACTGATGAGAGCCTGAAGTTACGGAGGTGCCGTTCCCCTCACAGCTCCGTAGGCAAGCACCATGGTCTTGTAGCAGATGCGAGCTTCAACTGGAAGCCAGTGGAGTGTGCGGAGGAGCGGGGTGACGTGAGAGAACTTGGGAAGGTTGAACACCAGACGGGCTGCGGCATTCTGGATGAGTTGTAGGGGTTTAATGGCACAGGCAGGGAGCCCAGCCAACAGCGAGTTGCAGTAATCCAGACGGGAGATGACAAGTGCCTGGATTAGGACCTGTGCCACTTCCTGTGTAAGGCAGGGTCGTACTCTCCGAATGTTGTAGAGCATGAACCTACAGTATCGGGTCACCGCCTTGATGTTAACGGAGAATGACAGGGTGTTGTCCAGGGTCACACCAAGGCTCTTTGCACTCTGGGAGGAGGACACAACGGAGTTGTCAACCGTGATGGCGAGATCATGGAACGGGCAGTCCTTCCCCGGGAGGAAGAGCAGCTCCGTCTTGCCGAGGTTCAGCTTGAGGTGGTGATCCGTCATCCACACTGATATGTCTGCCAGACATGCAGAGATGCGATTCGCCACCTGGTTATCAGAAGGGGGAAAGGAGAAGATTAGTTGTATGTCGTCTGCGTAGCAATGATAGGAGAGGCCATGTGAGGATATGACAGAGCCAAGTGACTTGGTGTATAGCGAGAATAGGAGAGGGCCTAGAACTGAGCCCTGGGGGACACCAGTGGTGAGAGCACGTGGTGCGGAGACAGATTCTCACCACGCCACTTGGTAGGAGCGACCGGTCAGGTAGGACGAGTGAGCCGCGCCGGAGATGCCCAACTCGGAGAGGGTGGAGAGGAGTGGAGAGGAGGATCTGATGGTTCACAGTATCAACGGCAGCAGACAGGTCTAGAAGGACAAGAGCAGAGGAGAGAGAGTTAGCTTTAGCAGTGCGGAGAGCCTCCGTGACACAGAGAAGAGCAGTCTCAGTTGAATGACCAGTCTTGAAACCTGACTGGTTTGGATCAAGAAGGTAATTATGAGAGAGATAGCAAGAGAGTTGGCTAAAGACGGCACGCTCAAGAGTTTTGGAGAGAAAAGAAAGAAGGGATACTGGTCTGTAGTTGTTGACATCGGAGGGAACGAGTGTAGGTTTTTTGAGAAGGGGTGCAACTCTCGCTCTCTTGAAGATGGAAGGGACATAGCCAGCGGTCAAGGATGAGTTGATGAGCGAGGTGAGGTAAGGGAGAAGGTCACCGGAGATGGTCTGGAGAAGAGAGGAGGGGAGGGGATAGGGTCAAGTGGGCAAGTTGTTGGGCGGCCGGCCGTCACAAGTCGCAAGATTTCATCTGGAGAGAGAGGGGAGAAAGAAGTCAAAGCGTAGGGTAGGGCAGTGTGAGCAGGACCAGCAGTGTCATTTGACTTAACAAACGAGGATCGGATGTCGTCAACCTTCTTTTCAAAATGGTTGACGAAGTCATCCACAGAGAGGGGGGGGGAGGAGGATTCAGCAGGGAGGAGAAGGTGGCAAAGAGCTTCCTAGGGTTAGAGGCGGATGCTTGGAATTTAGAGTGGTAGAAAGTGGCTTTAGCAGCAGAAACAGAGGAAGAAAATGTAGAGAGGAGGGAGTGAAAAGATGCCAGGTCCACAGGGAGTCTAGTTTTCCTCCATTTCCGCTCGGAGCCCTGTTCTGTGAGCTCGCAATGAGTCGTCAAGCCACGGAGCAGGAGGGGAGGACCGAGCCGGCCGGGAGGATAGGGGACATAGAGAGTCAAAGGATGCAGAAAGGGAGGAGAGGAGGGTTGAGGAGGCAGAATCAGGAGATTGGAGGAAGAAGGATTGAGCAGAGGGAAGAGATGATAGGATGGAAGAGGAGAGAGTAGCGGGAGAGAGAGAGCGAAGGTTGCGACTGCGCATTACCATCTGAGTAGGGGCAGAGTGAGTAGTGTTGGAGGAGAGCGAGAGAGAAAAGGATACAAAGTAGTGGTCGGAGACATGGAGGGGAGTTGCAGTGAGATTAGTAGAAGAACAGCATCTAGTAAAGATGAGGTCAAGCGTATTGCCTGCCTTGTGAGTAGGGGGGGACGGTGAGAGGGTGAGGTCAAAAGAGGAGAGGAGTGGAAAGAAGGAGGCAGAGAGAAATTAGTCAAAGGTAGACGTAGGGAGGTTAAAGTCACCCAGAACTGTGAGGGGTGAGCCATCCTCAGGAAAGGAACTTATCAAGGCGTCAAGCTCATTGATGAACTCTCCAAGGGAACCTGGAGGGCGATAAATGACAAGGATGTTAAGCTTGAATGGGCTAGTGACTGTGACAGCATGGAATTCAAATGAGGAGATAGACAGATGCGTCAGGGGAAAAAGAGAGAATGTCCACTTGGGAGAGATGAGGATTCCTGTGCCACCACCCCGCTGACCAGATGCTCTCGGGGTATACAAGAACACATGGTCAGACGAGGAGAGAGCAGTAGGAGTAGCAGTGTTTTCAGTGGTAATCCATGTTTCTGTCAGCGCCAAGAAGTCGAGGGACTGGAGGGTAGCATAGGCTGAGATGAACTCTGCCTTGTTGGCCGCAGAACGGCAGTTCCAGAGGCTGCCGGAGACCTGGAACTCCACGTGGGTCGTGCGTGCAGGGACCACCAGGTTAGAGAGGCAGCAGCCATGCGGTGTGAGGCGTTTGTATAGCCTGTGCGGAGAGAACAGGGATAGGCAGAGGCATAGTTGACAGGCTACAGAAAATGGCTACAATAATGCAAAGGAGATCGAAATGAAATGAACTAAACATCTGGGAAAGCGAGAGAGCGGGGCCTCCCTCACTTACGTTTCACTGAAACACCCAAATATAACTCTCCCAACTTCCACCTCAGAAACTATAATTGATGTAAACTACAGCGGTTCAATGTTTGATGTAGGCTACATATATACTATATATACAAAAGTATGTGGACACCCCTTCAAATTAGTGGATTCGGCTTTTTCAGCCACACTCTTTGCTGACAGGAGTATAAAATCGAGCACACAGCCATGCAATCTCCATAGACAAACATTGGCAGTAGAATGGCCTTACTGAAGAGCTCAGTACCTTTCAACGTGGCACCGTCATAGGATGCCACCTTTCCAACAAGTCAGTTTGCCAATTTTCTCCCCTGCTAGAGCTGTCCCGGTCAACTGTAAGTGCTGTTATTGTGAAGTGGAAACGCCTAGGAGCAACAACAGTGCAGCCGCGAAGTTGTAGGCCACACAAGCTCACAGAACGGGACCACCGAGTGCTGAAGCGTGTAACGCGTAAAAATCGTCTGTCCTCACTACTGACTTCCAAACTGCCTTTGGAAGCAATGTCAGCACAATAACTGTTCATTGGGCGCTTCATGAAATGGGTTTCCATGGCTGAGCAGCCACACACAAGCCTAAGATCACCATGCGCAATGCCAAGTGTGGGCTGAAGTGGTGTAAAGCCCATTGGACTGGAGCAGTGAAAACGCGTTCTCTGGCGTGATGAATCACGCTTCACCACCTGGCAGTCTGACGGACAAATCTGGGTTTGGCGGATGCCAGGAGAACGCTACCTGCCCCAATGCATAGTGCCAACTGTAAAGTTTGGTGGAGGAGGAATAATGGTCTGGGGCTGTTTTTCATGGTTTGGGCTTGACCCCTTAGTTCCAGTGAAGGGAAATCTTAACGCTACAGCATACAATGACATTCTAGACGATTCTGTGCTTCCAACTTTGTGGCAACAGTTTGGGGAATGCCCTTTCCTGTTTCAGCATGACAATGCACCCGTGCACAAAGTGAGGTCCATACAGAAATTATTTGTCCAGATCGGTATGGAAGAATTTTAATGGCCTGCGCAGAGCCCTGACCTTAACCTCATCGAACACCTTTGGGATGAATTGGAACGCAGACTGCGAGCCAGGCCTAATCGCCCAACATCAGTGCCCGAACTCACTAATGCTCTTGTGGCTGAATGGATGTTCCAACATCTGGTGGAAAGCCTTCACAGAAGAGTGGAGGTTGTTATAGCAGCAAAGGGGGGACCAATTACATATTAATGCCCATGATTGTGGAATGAGATGTTCGTCGAGCAGGTGTCCACATACTTTTGGTCATGTAGTGTATATTGTAGGGCTTCATCAATGGGAGTAGGCTATAATATTGTCACTTGGGCAAACAGTGACCATAGGAGTTGGCAAGACAGCACAAACAGATTTGGGACCAGGTTAATAATATCTAGTAATATTGTAATCTTCTCTCCTTGTTCCATCAGGTTATTTACAGATAGGTAGGTTATTTAAGCAATAAAGCCCTTAGCCGTGGTATATTGGCCATATACCACAAACCCCCGAGATGCCTTATTGCTATTATAAACTGGTTACCAACATAATTAGAGCAGTAAAAGGAAATGTTTTCTCATACCAGGGGTATACGGTCTGATATACCACGGCTTTCAGCCAATCAGCATTCAGGGCTTGAACCACCCAGTTTATAAAGGCCTATAACCTGATACCACAGTGATCTCACCAAGTCCAGACACATAACAGGCAGACACAATGAAAATCGGTGAATGTAAAAACAACTAGTCAATGTGTAACCCTATATACAGATCTATTGAGGTCCGCCCTGCCTCGACCCACCTCCTACACACAGACAATCACACACACACACACACACACACACACACACACACACACACACACACACACACACACACACACACACACACACACACACACACACACACACACACACACACACACACACACACACACACACACCTCCTAGAATCCATAACAGACTCAGTGTCAGGGTACGGCTGAAAGAAAGAAAGAAAGAAAGCTGAGGGTGAAGAAAGTGAAAGTAGGAGAGGAGAAGAAAAGGAGCTGTTAAAAAGGTTGGAGGGGAGGAGGAGGAGAGGGGGAGGGAGGAGAGGGGGAGGGGAGGGGAGGAGAGGAGGAGGGGAGGGGAGGAGGAGGAGAGGAGGGGAGGAGGGGTGGAGGGGAGGAGGGGGGAGGAGGAGGGGAGGAGAGGAGGGGTGGAGGGGAGGAGAGGAGGAGGAGGAGGAGGGGAGGAGAGGGGGAGGGGAGGAGAGGAGGAGGGGGAGGGGAGGAGGAGGAGGGGAGGAGAGGAGGAGGGGGGGGGAGGAGGGAGAAGGAGGAGGGGGAGGGGAGGAGGAGGGGAGAAGGAGGAGGAGGAGGGAGGAGAGGAGGAGAGGGGAGGGAGGAGAGGGGAGGGGGAGGAGGAGGAGGAGGAGGGGGGGAGGGGTGGAGGGGAGGAGAGGAGGAGGAGGAGGAGGAGGAGGAGGAGGAGGGGAGGAGAGGAGGGGAGGAGAAGAGGAGGAGGGGAGGAGGGAATGGCGTGAGGGAGGGAGAGACTTATAGAGGACTTTTATTACTATACATCACTGCCCTGGGGGGAAAGGAGGAGGAGGGAGGAGAGGAGAGGGCCAACACATTCACCCCCCCTTTCCTTTCATGCTTTCCCTTCTCTTCCTTTCTCTACCCAGCAGCCATGCAACACAGGGTGGGGGCTCAGATTTTTTGACGCTTGTTTTCAATTTAATTATTCAATTTGAGTTGAGAGATCTGGAGACGAAACAGAAACAGTCTAAGAGTGCTCTCAGGGACTGGGATTGGAGGCTCAGGCTGAGGAGTGATTGCAGTTATTTTGGAGGAGGGTGTGTGTGCGTGTGTGTTTGTGTGTGTGTGTGTGTGTGTGTTTGTGTGTGTGTGTGTTTTACGAGGACTCAGAGCTGTATGGCGTCATCTCATCTCATCACCCCCTGGAGTGGTTTTAGCCTACAGACAAACAGACAGGATGGAATGACAGACAGAGCTGAGGTAAATCACATCTGTCTGCAGTTCAAAGAGCCTCCCTGTCACTGTCCCTGATAGATCAGTGGATCTGATCCATTGTTTCCTGAGGAAGAAGCCTGTGAGTCTGTGTGTAAGGGCTACACTAGATTGTATACTGTTTGTGACTTTCTTCCTGGTCATTGGATAAGACACCTGTTTCTTCCCACCACCACGAAGTACCAGCCTGCCCAGTCAGAGGATATCAGATATGCCCCGGCCCTTACACAACCCATACAGCCAGCCAGTCAGTACTGGTTTGAAGGCTCACACCCGACCCACAGGCAAATAAATCAGATCCTCCCTCTCAGTCACTGTTCCACACACACACACACACACACACACACACACACACACACACACACATACACACACACTTTCACACTCACCACATACACTACCTGCACTGAGTGTACAAAACATTAGGAACACCTTATCTTTCCATGACATAGACTGACCAGATGAATCCAGGTAAAAGCTATGATTCCTTATTGATGTCACCTGTTAAATCCACTTCAATCAGTGTAGATGAAGGGGAGGAGACAGGTAAGAGAAAATTGAGACATGGATTGTGTATGTGTGCCACACAGAGGGTGAATGGGCTCGACAAAATATGTAATTACTTTTGAATGTGGGTATGGTAGTAGTTGCGAGGCGCACCGGTTTAAATGTGTGTCAAGAACTGCAACGCTGCTGTGTTTTTCACGCATAACAGTTTCCTGTGTGTATGAAGAATGGTCCACCACCCAAAGGACATCCAGCCAACTTGACACAACTGTGGGAAGCATTGGAATCAACATGGGCATCCCTGTGGAACGCTTTCGACACCTTGTAGAGTCCATGCCCCGACGAATTGGGGCTGTTCTGAGGGCAAAAGGGGGGTGCAACTCAATATTAGTAAGGTGTCCCTAATGTTTTGTACACTCAATGTAAATGTACAGTACATAGATACCTCAATTACCTCGTACCCCTGCACATCGACTCGGTACTGGTACTCCCTGTATATAGCCATGTTGTTTTCTACTCCCTATATATAGCCATGTTATTTTTACTCATTATTTTTATTCGTTATTCACTGTACATTCATTCCTCGTATCACTATTTCTGTTTTTTAATGTATTTTTTAAAATCTTATCTTTAACTCTGCATTGTTGGGAAGGGCCCGTAAGTAAGCATTTCACTGTTAGTCTACACCGGTTGTCTACGAAGCATGTGACAAATACAATTTGATTTGATTTGATTTGACATTACCACCAGCTAGAAATAGAGCTGGTATTTTCCTCCCTGGTTGGAGATGTCATGTGGTGGCAGGTTCCTGTTTGCAGTGTCATTCTGATTTCATCCTCCTTGATCCCTCTATCACACCCTCCTTCCTCCCCTCAGTAAGGCCAAGGTTGTCTTCCTTTACTGTGAAGGCTGTAGGGCCCTGCGTCAGTCCTATTAGAGAAGAAGAGGGAATTGAACTCCCCAGCCTTCCAGCCCATAGCTGAGTGTTGTGATGTGTTGTTCTATAATCATCCTCCTGTTTGTTGGAATCATCCCGTTGCTGGGGAGGATAGGGTGGGTGGAGGCCTCAGGTCTCTGATAATGTTTAGCTGGTATGAAGGAAAATAATAATGTGAATTGAGATAAGGAGGAAAACATCAAACATCCAAACTATTTATCGGAGGAGGCAGTGGATGTGGATGGAAGCCCTGACTCACCGAGAAGCATGTCAACATTTGATTGCAGTTCTCTGTTGGATCCTGTAGAGGGTGTGCTTCTCTCTCTCTCTCTCTCTCTCTCTCTCTCTCTCTCTCTCTCTCTCTCTCTCTCTCTCTCTCTCTCTCTCTCTCTCTCTCTCTCTCTCTCTCTCTGGTACCTGATGTCTTAAATATGATGTGGTGTGCGTATTTTGTATTTACCTGTGTGTTTACCACATCTTCTCCTCCTCCGCACCTCTCCCTCCTTCTTCCCCCTGGGTTTGTTCTTCACTTCATTACCCTGCAGGAGACGAGACAGAAGCCATCCTTTCATGTTTAATGTGATGGTTACTAAGTTTACGTCCCAAATGGCACCCTATTCCCTATATAGTGCACTACTTTTGATCAAAGCCCTATTGACCCTGGTCAAAATGAGTGCACTATAAAGGGAAAAGGGTGCCATTTTGGACAGCCCAAGTTCACATGGGAAGAGCTGGTTCGTCAGGATGACTGTGGTCCTGTTGCTCTGTGTCTCGTACCGCTGGCGGAGAGAGAGGAAAGAGAGTGGAGAAGAAAAAAGAGAATAAGAAATGAATTGTCCATAAAAGAGCAACCACAGCATTGTTAGTGGTGCTCTTACTGATGTTGTTCCCATGAAACACCCCCTCCTAAATTATCATCTACTACACCCCTTAAACACACACACACACACACACACACACACACTCGTTAATGTGTTCCAATGGCAGAGGAAGGGTAGAGCAGCATTGTGTATGTTATTCTTTGATCATCCTGACAACCCTAACACAACACAGCTCATCCATGACTGCTGGGAAACACACATTATAAACATGATTCTCACTGTCTATTCAAAGCAACGTTATAGCAGAGACAGGGTTGTGAAATCTCAAAGACAGAGAAGATGGAAAACTGGTGAAGAGTCATCGCTAGAGAAGAGGGGAATGATGGCCAGTGAATAGAAGATAAGAAAATAAAGGAGAACATAGGAGGGGAAGGAGGGATTAATGTTTAGTGCAGAAAGGGAAGAGATGTTGAAGAGAAATATAGTTTTTGCTGACTCCGTGGTCTCCTGATGCCTGTTCCAACATTCTAACAGGAAGTTGAAAGGCCAGTTTCCTCCCCCTGACTTCCTGACCCATGATGCTCCCTGTCTGCCCAGCGGGCCCCTGGGAGGAAGGGAGGGGGAGGAGGAGCGCACACTGGTCCTTCACAACCTCCACATAGACGCCAGCCTGACCGGAGGTCAAAACTATCAATGCACAATCACAGGTCAAATCTATCAAGCTACACACCATGATGGCACAACCAGAGACAGATACGAAACATACACTGTAGTGACACATAGTCATTCACATTCACAAAGAAGTGCAGATTGTCACAGGGGACATAGATAACCATCTCTCGATGGCTCCTATGCTGCCTTCAGACCCCATAGGCAAGGAATTGTCCCTGGCGAGAAGTTGTCCCTTAGTGGAGACAGACCTGACCTGTAGACCTGACCCTGGTCCAGGTGTCATGGCCAGACTGTGGCACGCTGAAACCAGATCTTCACCCTGTTCACCCTGCTCTTAATTTCTCCTCGCTCAGCACCGGAAAATCAATGAGCTTTGTGAGCTAGGCTGGGCTGGTGGGTTGATGCTGGAACAGTAGAAGGCATTCTCTGTCTCCCCTAAATCCTGCTCTAAGTCCATCTGTCTCCATTCCGGGTCATTCCCAGAGCCCACAATCTCTCCTGTGTGGTCACTCATGGACTAGAGTTACTAGAGTTACACAGCCCATGTGTCCGGTGCTGCACTGGACAATACACAAGGCCATAGAATAGATCTAGTCTACTTTTTTTCTCGCACTTAGCCAATCCTGTATTGGTCACGTTGAACCACTCCACACAAGAAGTTCCCTCAATGGAAAATAAATTGAATTGAACTCAATGTCCCCCCCCCCCTATTGATACACATATGCTGTTATAACTGATGAGCACATCATTTATCTTGACAGTTTTGTGTTTGGAAAGGGTTTGCCAATCATTTATGAGAGTTTGTAAACTGGCATTTGATAGCGTGTACAATTTTACAAATCTGTATTTGATTAGAAGATTTGCTGTCTTTGTAGAGTGAGTTTGATTGTCTGTTCTTCCTAAGGCAAGAAAGGAGAGAGGGATGGGATGAAGTATACTTTTTAGCTGTCCTCATTTGACTCAAGGCATGGAGTTATAAGAGAGATCACGTCATCTTTTGAAGCCTGATAATTTGTTTGGTTCTTTGTTGGTTCAACCAATCCCTATGCTGTATCTCTCACTGATCTACCTCTAGGTGCCTGTCCATCTGTATTCCAGAGTCTACACTCTTCTCCTGTAATAATTATAGTTATCCTCGATTTGTAGAGCTCAGCTCCTCAGCCTCTAACTGCATGTTTGTCCCACGTTGTATATATACGGAGAGACTGAATGTCTGTAGCTGTAGGTTTTCCTGTAATACCCAGTAAATTAAGACTGCGTTGGACCTGAGTCTCTTTAGCACCAGGTTAGGTTTAGGCACGCTAGTGAGTGGTTAGGGTAAGGGTAGGTTTAGCCATGCTAGTTAGTGGTTAGGGTAAGGGTAGGTTTAGCCATGCTAGTTAGTGGTTACAGTAAATGGTAGGGTAAGGGTAGGTTTAGCCATGCTAGTTAGTGGTTACAGTAAATGGTAGGGTAAGGGTAGGTTTAGCCATGCTAGTTAGTGGTTAGGGTAAGGGTAGGTTTAGCCATGCTAGTGAGTGGTTACAGTAAATGGTAGGGTAAGGGTAGGTTTAGCCATGCTAGTGAGTGGTTACAGTAAATGGTAGGGTAAGGGTAGGTTTAGCCATGCTAGTGAGTGGTTACAGTAAGTGGTAGGGTAAGGGTAGGTTTAGCCATGCTAGTTAGTGGTTAGGGTAAGTGGTAGGGTAAGGGTAGGTTTAGCCATGCTAGTTAGTGGTTAGGGTAAGGGTAGGTTTAGCCATGCTAGTGAGTGGTTACAGTAAATGGTAGGGTAAGGGTAGGTTTAGCCATGCTAGTTAGTGGTTAGGGTAAGGGTAGGTTTAGCCATGCTAGTGAGTGGTTACAGTAAATGGTAGGGTAAGGGTAGGTTTAGCCATGCTAGTTAGTGGTTAGGGTAAGGGTAGGTTTAGCCATGCTAGTGAGTGGTTACAGTAAATGGTAGGGTAAGGGTAGGTTTAGCCATGCTAGTGAGTGGTTACAGTAAATGGTAGGGTAAGGGTAGGTTTAGCCATGCTAGTTAGTGGTTAGGGTAAGGGTAGGTTTAGCCATGCTAGTGAGTGGTTACAGTAAATGGTAGGGTAAGGGTAGGTTTAGCCATGCTAGTTAGTGGTTAGGGTAAGGGTAGGTTTAGCCATGCTAGTGAGTGGTTACAGTAAATGGTAGGGTAAGGGTAGGTTTAGCCATGCTAGTGAGTGGTTACAGTAAATGGTAGGGTAAGGGTAGGTTTAGCCATGCTAGTTAGTGGTTAGGGTAAGGGTAGGTTTAGCCAAGCTAGTTAGTGGTTAGGGTAAGTGGTAGGGTAAGGGTAGGTTTAGCCATGCTAGTTAGTGGTTAGGGTAAGGGTAGGTTTAGCCATGCTAGTTAGTGGTTAGGGTAAGTGGTAGGGTAAGGGTAGGTTTAGCCATGCTAGTTTGTGGTTAGGGTAAGGGTAGGTTTAGCCATGCTAGTTAGTGGTTAGGGTAAGTGGTAGGGTAAGGGTAGGTTTAGCCATGCTAGTTAGTGGTTAGGGTAAGGGTAGGCCTGTACGTATGCATGTGCCTGTGGCTGTACTGTATGTGAAGACTGCATTGGACCAGAATCTCTTTAAAAGCGGATAATAGGGGATTGTGGTCATAAATCAATCAAATGTATTTTATAAAGCCCTTTTTACATCAGAGGTAGTCAAAAAGTGCTATACAGATACCCACTCTAAAATCCCAAAGAGCAATCAATGCAGATGCAGAAGCACAGTGGCTAGGAAAAACTCCCTAGAAAGGCAGGAACCTTGGAAGAAACCTAGAGAGGAACCAGGCTCCGAGGGGTGGCCAGTCCTCTTCTGGCTGTGCCGGTTGGAGATTATAAGAGTACATGGCCATTAAGGCCAGATCATTCTTCAATACGTTCAAACGTTCATAGATTACCAGCAGGGTCAAATAATAACCACTGTGGTTATAGAGGGTGTGGCAGTTTAACACCTCAGGAGTAAATGTCAGTTGGCTTTTCATAGCCAAGCATTCAAAGGTCGAGACAGCAGGTCCGAGAGAGAGAGAGAGAGAGAGAGAGAGAGAGAGAGAGAGAGAGAGAGAGAGAGAGAGAGAGAGAGAGAGAGAGAGAGAGAGAGAGAGAGAGAGAGAGAGAGAGAGAGAGAGAGAGAGAGAGAGAGAGAGAGAGAGTGAAACAGGTCAGGGTTCCATAGCCGCAGGCAGAACAGCAGAACAGGATCGGCAGCATGACCGGGTGGACTATGGACGGAGACAGCTAGATAGTCTTGAGGCATGGTCCTAGGGCTCCTAGAGAGACAGAGAGAGAAAGAGAGAGAGAGAGACTGAGGAGAATTAGAGGGAGCATGCCTAAGATCACACAGTACACCCGATAGGACAGACTGACCCCCGGCACATAGGCTATTGCAGCATAGATACTGGGGACTGAGACGGGGGTCGGGGTACACTGTGGCCCCGTCCAAAGTTACTCGACAATCCAGTGCCTTGCTGTTCATAGGACTCACTGTAGAGATGAGTCTTCAGTAAAGACTTAAAGGTTGAGACCGAGTCTGCGTCTCTCACATGCATCGGCAGACCATTCCATAAAAGAGGAGCTCTATAGGAGAAAGACCCGCCTCCAGCTGTTTGCTTAGAAATTCTAGGAGCAATAAGGAGGCCTGCGTCTTGTAACTGTAGCATATGTGTAGGTATGTACGGCAGGACCAACTCAGAGAGATAAGTAGGAGCAAGTCCATCAATGCTTTGTAGGTTAAGAGTAAAACCTTGAAATCAGCCCTAGCCTTAACAGGAAGCCAGTGCAGAGAGGCTGGCACTGTAGTTTTTGTCTTGTTTTTCTAACCGTCTGATCATCTCACAGTGAACTGTTGAGCCTTCCCCCAGGAGTCATTCTGTTCTTGTGAAACATATTGACTCCGACTGTGTCCCAAATGGAACCCTATTCCCTATAAAGTAGTCAAAAGTAGTGCACTATAAAGTGAATAGGGTGTGAATTGGAACAAAACTTCTGTTTAATAGAGAGTTGATGAGCAGGAAACGACCCAGATGAACAACACCAGAGGTATGTGGACAAAGATCAGCGAGACACGCTGCCAGAAATCACTCCTATTTCTCCTCTATCTATCTATCTATCTATCTATCTATCTATCTATCTATCTATCTATCTATCTATCTATCTATCTATCTATCTATCTATCTATCTATCTATCTATCTATCTATCTATCTATCTATCTATCTATCTATCTATCTATCTATCTATCTATCTATCTATCTATCTATCTATCTATCTATCTATCTATCTATCTATCTATCTATCTATCTATCTATCTATCTATCTATCTATCTATCATCTCTTTCTCTTTCTCTCTTTCTCGCTCTCTGTCTGTCTGTCTGTCTCTGTCTGTCTCTCTCGCTCTGTCTGTCTGTCTCTCTCCTTTTCTCTCTCTCTGTTCATCCTTCGGACAAAAGAAGGATGAGGAACTCGGAACAGCTTTTAATGTTCACAGAGTTGCCAGAAAATATCAATCCCTTTACCTCTTTTAATTATCATTTTACAAATGTGTTTTCAATCATCTCTTTGAGAGAGTTCATAAGACCCAATGAGAACATATGATTGGCCACAGCTGGAGCATGGATGGAGAAAGCCAGTGGCTATTGGAAATGGGTTTTGATAGCAGTGTACTATGTCCAGTCCAAGAGGAGTTTGAGACAAACCCAAATCCGCTTAACCGCCATCTTAGAGTCTTTAAGAACAGTCCAGTCCAACCTCTTCCCCTAAACTGTTCTCCCTCTCTGCCTCTCTCTTTCTCTCTCTCTGCCTCTTTCTCTCTCTGCCTCTCTCTCTGCCTCTCTCTTTCTCTCTGCTCCCCCTCCCCTTCCTTGGAAGAGACAGAAAGTGCAGCTGGTTGGCGTGGAGTCCTTTGGGCTGCATTAGAAGGAGAAATCAGTCCATTTGACACGCTCGTCTTTTCCATCCAACACTGTGATGTGTCTGGCGCTGCCAGGGTCCAGAGTACTGCCAGCCAGACCAGAGGGCTTGCTGGATTAATACCGCGCTCTCGTTGACTGTGGCCAGGAGAATCTTGGTCCTATTTAGTAGGCAGGAAACAGATGAAAAAGTCAGAAACAGACAGAAACCGCAAGGTAGAATCTGACCTTATCCAATAAAAAACGTCCATTTTCATTTTCCGTCGCAAAGCGTTTTTGCTACGTTGTGCCCGAATGAACACGACCCTAGAGTGTTCTGAGTGGGGCCATATAGGGCAGGTTCCACACTGTAACCAAGCCATGCTCTTGTCTATACGTTTATGAATCTATACCTGACTCATTCTGTGATTGGTTGTCATATTGTTGTCAGTGTTTGTTTGTGTGTTTGCTTGCGTGAGTGCGTTATGTAACGTCCCAAAAAAACTGGAATGAATTAGGCCTAAACTAACCAGCGAGTCATGTGAATGTTACTGGGCTCTAATACCCATATAAACACACACGATCACACATATACACACGCACGCACACCAGTACTCTTCCATTAAGCCTCATTAACATCAGATCTGCACAGTTTCGTCAGCCCATTTGTGTTCCTCACATTATGATCCTGTTGTGTGACGATCCAAAATGGAAACGCTTTTTGCGCTTGTTAAATAGTTTCTGCTTTGCATTACATTTGTTGTGTACTTATGTGATCGGCTAAATCTGGTAAAATAGAACGACTTTTCTAGAAAGGAGAGTTTAGGAGTTTACAGTCCCCTTTTCCCCGAGCCCACCCCACTCATTTATTAGGAGGATACATTCACCAAATCTCAAATCTCATGCCCACTACGTCCCCCCCGTCCCCCCGTACCCGTTCCCCGTCCTCCCCCATCCCCATCCCCCGTGCCCCCCATTTTTCTCTCTCTACCTCTCTCTCTCTCTCTCTCTCTCTCTCTCTCTCTCTCTCTCTCTCTCTCTCTCTCTCTCTCTCTCTCTCTCTCTCTCTCTCTCTCTTTCTCTGTCTGTGCTCTCTCTCTCTGTGCCCCCTCTCTCCGTGCTCCCTCTCGGTCTGGATTTTTTTTGGAAAATGTTCCGCTTTGTTTATGAAATGTGACACAAGTCATCTGCTGCTCTCTGATAGAGAGAGAGAGACAGACAGATGGAGAGAGACATAAAGATACACACAGAGAGAGAGAGAGAGAGAGGGGGGGGAGAGAGAGAAAGAAACTGAGCTGCACTTCCTAACCTCCTGCCAAATGTATGACCACATTAGAGACACATATTTCCCACAGATCACAAAGACCCACAAAGAATTTGAAAACAAATCAAACACTGATAAACTCCCATATCTGTTAGGCGAAATACCACAATGTTCAATTACAGCAGTGAGATTTCTGGCCCGTTGTCAAGAGAAAAGGGCAACCAGTGGAGCACAAACAACATTGTAAATACCACCAATAGTTATGTTTATTTATCTTACCCAACGATTCATATTACACCTACAGTTGAAGTCAGAAGTTGACAAACACCTTAGCCAAATACATTTAAACTCAGTTTATCACAATTCCTGACATTTAATCCTAGTAAAAATGCCCTGTCTTAGGTCAGTTAGGATCACCACTTTATTTTAAGAATGTGAAATGTCAGATTAATAATAGAGAGAATGATTTATTTCAGCTTTTGTTCATCACATTCCCAGTGGGTCAGAAGTTTACATACACTCAATTAGTATTTGGTAGCATTGCCTTTAAATTGTTTAACTTGGGTCAAACGTTTCAGGTAGCCTTCCACAAGCTTCCCACCATAAATTGGGTGAATTTTGGCCCATTCCTCCTGACAGAGCTGGTGTAACTGAGTCAGGTTTGTAGGCCTCCTTGCTCGCACACGCTTTTTCAGTTCTGCCCACAAATTTTCTATAGGATTGAGGTCAGGGCTTTGTGATGGCCACTCCAACACCTTGACTTTGTTGTCCTTAAGCCATTTTGGCACAACTTTGGAAGTATGCTTGGGGTCATTGTCCATTTGGAAGACCCATTTGCGACCAAGCTATATCTGCATAATTTTCCTTCCTCACGATGCCATCTATTTTGTGAAGTGCACCAGTCCCTCCTGCAGCAAAGCACCCCCACAGCATGATGCTGCCATCCCCGTGCTTCACGGTTGGGATGGCGTTCTTCGGCTTGCAAGCGTCCCCCCTTTTCCTCCAAACATAACAATGGTCATTATGGCCAAACAGTTCTATTTTTGTTTCATCAGACCAGAGGACATTTCTCCAAAAAGTACGATCTTTGTCCCCATGTGCAGTTGCAAACCGTAGTCTGGCTTTTTTTATGGCGGTTTTGGAGCAGTGGCCTTGCTGAGTGGCATTTCAGGTTATGTCGATATAGGACTTGTTTTACTGTGGATATATATACTTTTGTACCAGTTTCCTCCAGCATCTTCACAAGGTCCTTTGCTGTTGTTCTGGGATTGATTTGCACTTTTCGCACCAAAGTACGTTCATCTCTAGGAGACAGAACACGTCTCCTTCCTGAGCAATTGTCACGATCGTCGGGAAGAGAGGACCAATGCGCAGCGTGGAATGTGAACATACTTATTTATTTGAGTCACCACACGACAAAACAACAAACGATGACGAAACGTGAAGTCCTTGGTTACAGACACAAACCATACGGAACAAGATCCCACACATGACAATGCCCAAATGGCTGCCTAAGTATGGTTCCCAATCAGAGACAACAAGCAACAGCTGATTCACGTTGCCTCTGATTGAGAACCACCCCGGCCAACATAGAAACACAAGCACTAGAATATCACCCTAGCACACAAAACACAAAGAAACAACACACCTTGGCTCAACATAACAGAGTCCCAGAGCCAGGGCGTGGCAGTACCCCCCCCACCCAAAGGCGCGGACTGTGACCGCGCCAAACATAAACCGAACAGGGGAGGGCCGGGTGGGCATTCCTCCTCGGAGGCGGTTCCGGCTCCGGGCATGACCCCAACTCCCTCTCTAACCCCCCAAAGCGCCCCTGGTCCGGTCTGGCCCTGCTGGCCGGAGCTGGACTGAACACTGGTGGAGCGGATTGCTCTAGCTCCGGAGTGGAGCAGCTGACCGGTGCCGGACCAGGCACCGGTGGAACAGGCACGGGCTGTGCCGGACTGACGACGCGCACCACAGGCTTGGTGCGGGGAGCAGGGACGGGCCGGACCGGGCTGACGCGCAGCGCACCATTGGCTTGGTGCGGGGAGCAGGGACGGGCCGAACCGGGCTGACGAAGCGCACCTCTGGTTTGGTGCGGGGAGCAGGAACAGGCCGGACCGGGCTGACGACGCGCACCATTGGCTTGGTGCGGGGAGCAGGGACGGGCCGAACCGGGCTGACGAAGCGCACCACTGGTTTGGTGCGGGGAGCAGGGACGGGCCGAACCGGGCTGACGAAGTGCACCACTGGCTTGGTGCGGGGAGCAGGAACAGGCCGGACCGGGCTGACGACGCGCACCAATGGCTTGGTGCGCGGGAGCAGGGACGGGCCGAACCGGGCTGGCGAGCGCACCACTGGTTTGGTGCGAGGGGCAGGAACAGGCCGGACCGGGCTGGCGACGCGCACCACAGGCTTGGTGCGAGGGACAGGAACAAGCCGGACCGTACTGGGGACACACACCACTGGCCCTACGCGGGGATCAGGAACGGGCCGGACCGGACTGGCAACACACCCCAGTACCTCTCGCCGTACCTCTACATCCTCCTTCCCCCTGGTGACCAGTGACTCCCGTAACCTGGCGGCCTCCTGCTGCCCCGTCGTCCACGGCGTGAGCCCCCCACAAAAAAAATGATGGCCGTCTCTCCTCCCCGTGGGCCAGGCCTCCATGGCTCTTGCCAGACTCTTGCTCCACTGCTCCAAAGTCCAGCCTCTCTCCTCCTCCCGCAGCTTGACCCAGTCGAGGTTGATATCCTTCAGAGTCACCTCTGGCGTTGGCTCCTGGACACGCTGCTTGGTCCAGTTATGGTGGGATCTTCTGTCACGATCGTCGGGAAGAGAGGACCAATGCGCAGCGTGGAATGTGAACATACTTATTTATTTGAGTCACCACACGAACAAAACAACAAACGATAACGAAACGTGAAGTCCTTGGTTACAGACACAAACCATACGGAACAAGATCCCACACATGACAATGCCCAAACGGCTGCCTAAGTATGGTTCCCAATCAGAGACAACAAGCAACAGCTGATTCACGTTGCCTCTGATTGAGAACCACCCCGGCCAACATAGAAACACAAGCACTAGAATATCACCCTAGCACACAAAACACAAAGAAACAACACACCCTGGCTCAACATAACAGAGTCCCAGAGCCAGGGTGTGACAGCGGTATGACGGCTACGTGGTCCCATGGTGTTTATACTTGCGTACTATTGTTTGTACAGATGAACATGGTACCTTCAGGCATTTGGAAATTGCTTCCAAGGATGATCTAGACTTGTGGAGGTCTACAATATATATATTTTTTTGATGCTGTTAAATTTGTTTCTTCTCACTTTTGTTTCTTGTTTATTTTACTTGCATTGGCAATGTAAACATATGTTTCCCATGAGAGAGAGAGAGAGAGAGAGAGAGAGAGAGAGAGAGAGAGAGAGAGAGAGAGAGTGAGAACATTACATGTCACAACCATGTCTTTTAAAGGCCAACACTACTCAAGACAGCCGATATCTTTATATGCCATTTATCCAAAGCAACTCACATTAGACCTACAGTGGGTACATAGATATTTTGTGTGTGTATGTGATCCCTGTGGGAATTAACCCTTCAACCTTGATATTGCTAGTATTGGCATGTTTTTACCAACTAAGCCACACACCACCACATCTGCCACTATTGCCACTTCATCCATCCTCTCTCACCAGTGGTTCCTTCATGATGGGACTACATGGGAAAGAAGGCCAACCATTCATGTTTCACCCTTGCAAATATCAACAGTTTTCTGCTGATGGAAATGGGTAGTGGTTTTTCTCTCAGACCAAAGTTGAACAAACAAATAAGAATATGAGGACGAAACAGAAACAACTCAGACCTCAATCCGCCATGTTGGAGTGATTATGGAGTCATGGTTTGTGTCCCTTTTGGCGTCCTGTTCCCTATGGGCTCTGGATGATAGAGTGTGCTTGTGTGTGGGCTGGGCTGGGTTAGGATTTGTCTTTGTTGTCCAGTTGTGCCCCATGTGTTAAGGAAGAAGAGGCATTAAATTGTTTGGAGGCTGAGTGAGTGGGCGCTCCACTGCCTGGACTGTCTGATGTTCACTCTCTCTCTCTCTCTCTCTCTCTCTCTCTCTCTCTCTCTCTCTCTCTCTCTCTCTCTCTCTCTCTCTCTCTCTCTCGTCTCTCTGTCTGTCTCTCTCTCTCTCTCTCTCTCTCTCTCTCTCTCTCTCTCTCTCTCTCTCTGTCTCTCTCTCTCTCTGTCTCTCTCTCTGTCTCTCTCTCTCTCTGTCTCTCTGTCTCTCTCTCTCTCACTCTCACTCTCACTCTCTCTCTCAATTCAATTTCAATTTCAATTTAAGGGCTTTATTGGCATGGGAAACGTGTGTTAACATTGCCAAAGCAAGTGAAGTAGATTGTAAACAAAAGTGAAATAAACAATAAATATTAACAGTAAACATTACACTCAGAAGTTTCAAAATAATAAAGACATTTCAGATGTCATATTATGTATATATACAGTGTTGTAACAATGTGCAAATAGTTAAAGTACAAATGGGAAAATAAATAAACATAAATATGGGTTGTATTTACAATGGTGTTTGTTCTTCACTGGTTGCCCTTTTCTTGTGGCAACAGGTCACAAATCTTGCAGCTGTGATGGCACACTGTGGTTTTTCACCCAATAGATAAGGGAGTTTATCAAAATTGGGTTTGTTTTCTAATTCTTTGTGGATCGCTGTAATCTGAGGGAAATATGTGTCTCTAATATGGTCATACATTTGGCAGGAGGTTAGGAAGTGCAGCTCAGTTTCCACCTCATTTTGTGGGCAGTGTGCACATAGCCTGTCTTCTCTTGAGAGCCAGGTCTGCCTACGGCGGCCTTTCTCAATAGCAAGGCTATGCTCACTGAGTCTGTACATAGTCAAAGCTTTCCTTAAGTTTGGGTCAGTCACAGTGGTCAGGTATTCTGCCACTGTGTACTCTCTGTTTAGGGCCAAATAGCATTCTAGTTTGCTCTGTTTTTTTGTTTGTTCTTTCCAATGTGTCAAGTAATTCTCTTTTTGTTTTCTCATGATTTAGTTGGGTCTAATTGTGTTGTTGTTGTTGTTGTTGTTGTCCTGGGGCTGTGTGGGGTCTGTTTGTGTTTGTGAACAGAGCCCCAGGACAAGCTTACTTAGGGGACTCTTCTCCAAGTTCATCTCTCTGTAGGTGATGGCTTTGTTATGGAAGGTTTGGGAATCGCTTCCTTTTAAGTGGTTATAGAATTTAACTGCTCTTTTCTGGATTTTGATAATTAGCGGGTATTGGCCTAATTCTGCTCTGCATGCATTATTTGGTGTTTTACGTTGTACACAGAGGATGTTTTTGCAGAATTCTGCATGCAGAGTCTCAATTTGGTGTTTGTCCCATTTTGTGAATTCTTGGTTGGTGAGCGGACCCCAGACCTCAGAACCATAAAGGGCAATGGGTTCTATAACTGATTCAAGTATTTTTAGCCAGATCCTAATTGGTATGTCAAATTTTATGTTCCTTTTGATGGCATAGAAGGCCCTTCTTGCCTTGTCTCTGTCACGATCGTTGACGAACGAGAAGGACCAAGGCGCAGCGTGATAAGCATACATGTTTATTTAATAAATAAACACCACGACAAAACAACAAACATTTACATTTACGTCATTTAGCAGACGCTCTTATCCAGAGCGACTTACAGTTAGTGAATGCATAAATTTTTTCCTACACCCTGTGGGAATCGAACCCACAACCCTGGCGTTACAAACGCCATGCTCTATCAACTGAGCTACATCCCTGCCGGACATTCCCTCCCCTACCCTGGACGACGCTGGGCCAATTGCGCGCCGCCCCATGGGTCTCCCGGTCGCGCCGGCTACGACAGAGCCTGGATTCGAACCAGGATCTCTAGTGGCACAGCTAGCACTGCGCTGCAGTGCCTTAGACCACTGCGCCACTCGGGAGTACAAACGAAACGTGAAGTCCAAGGTAGCATACATACAACATACCTTACACGGAACAAGATCCCACAACTAACAGGTGTCAAAAGGCTGCCTAAGTATGGTCCCCAATCAGAGACAACGAGCAACAGCTGCCTCTGATTGGGAACCACACAGGCCAACATAGATCTACACATTCTAGATCTTAAACATAGAGATAAACACAACACGAAATACACACACCCTGACTCAACAAAGACGAGTCTCTAGAGTCAGGGCGTGACAGTCTCTCAGATCGTTCACAGCTTTGTGGAAGTTACCTGTGGCGCTGATGTTTAGGCCGAGGTATGTATAGTTTTTTGTGTGCTCTAGGGCAATGGTGTCTAGATGGAATTTGTATTTGTGGTCCTGGCAACTGGACCTTTTTTGGAACACCATTATTTTTGTCTTACTGAGATTTACTGTCAGGGCCCAGGTCTGACAGAATCTGTGCAGAAGATCTAGGTGCTGCTGTAGGCCCTCCTTGGTTGGTGACAGAAGCACCAGATCATCAGCAAACAGAAGACATTTGACTTCAGATTCTAGTAGGGTGAGGCCGCGTGCTGCAGACTGTTCTAGTGCCCTCGCCAATTCGTTGATATACAGTGGGGAAAAAAAGTATTTAGTCAGCCACCAATTGTGCAAGTTCTCCCACTTAAAAAGATGAGAGAGGCCTGTAATTTTCATCATAGGTACACGTCAACTATGACAGACAAAATGAGAAAAGAAACATCCAGCAAATCACATTGTAGGATTTTTAATGAATTTATTTGCAAATTATGGTGGAAAATAAGTATTTGGTCAATAACAAAAGTTTCTCAATACTTTGTTATATACCCTTTGTTGGCAATGACACAGGTCAAACATTTTCTGTAAGTCTTCACAAGGTTTTCACACACTGTTGCTGGTATTTTGGCCCATTCCTCCATGCAGATCTCCTCTAGAGCAGTGATGTTTTGGGGCTGTCGCTGGGCAACACAGACTTTCAACTCCCTCCAAAGATTTTCTATGGGGTTGAGATCTGTAGACTGGCTAGGCCACTCCAGGAACTTGAAATGCTTCTTACGAAGCCACTCCTTCGTTGCCCGGGCGGTGTGTTTGGGATCATTGTCATACTGAAAGACCCAGCCACGTTTCATCTTCAATGCCCTTGCTGATGGAAGGAGGTTTTCACTCAAAATCTCACGATACATGGCCCCATTCATTCTTTCCTTTACACGGATCAGTCGTCCTGGTCCCTTTGCAGAAAAACAGCCCCAAAGCATGATGTTTCCACCCCCATGCTTCACAGTAGGTATGGTGTTCTTTGGATGCAACTCAGCATTCTTTGTCCTCCAAACACGACGAGTTGAGTTTTTACCAAAAAGTTCTATTTTGGTTTCATCTGACCATATGACATTCTCCCAATCCTCTTCTGGATCATCCAAATGCACTCTAGCAAACTTCAGACGGGCCTGGACATGTACTGGCTTAAGCAGGGGGACACGTCTGGCACTGCAGGATTTGAGTCCCTGGCGGCGTAGTGTGTTACTGATGGTAGGCTTTGTTACTTTGGTCCCAGCTCTCTGCAGGTCATTCACTAGGTCCCCCCGTGTGGTTCTGGGATTTTTGCTCACCGTTCTTGTGATCATTTTGACCCCATGGGGTGAGATCTTGCATGGAGCCCCAGATCGAGGGGAGATTATCAGTGGTCTTGTATGTCTTCCATTTCCTAATAATTGCTCCCACAGTTGATTTCTTCAAACCAAGCTGCTTACCTATTGCAGATTCAGTCTTCCCAGCCTGGTGCAGGTCTACAATTTTGTTTCTGGTGTCCTTTGACAGCTCTTTGGTCTTGGCCATAGTGGAGTTTGGAGTGTGACTGTTTGAGGTTGTGGACAGGTGTCTTTATACTGATAACAAGTTCAAACAGGTGCCATTAATACAGGTAACGAGTGGAGGACAGAGGAGCCTCTTAAAGAAGAAGTTACAGGTCTGTGAGAGCCAGAAATCTTGCTTGTTTGTAGGTGACCAAATACTTATTTTCCACCATAATTTGCAAATAAATTCATTAAAAATCCTACAATGTGATTTTCTGGAAAAAAAATTCTCAATTTGTCTGTCATAGTTGACGTGTACCTATGATGAAAATTGCAGGCCTCTCTCATCTTTTTAAGTGGGAGAACTTGCACAATTGGTGGCTGACTAAATACTTTTTTCCCCCACTGTATATGTTGAAGAGGGTGGGGCTTAAACTGCATCCCTGTCTCACCCCACGGCCCTGTGGAAAGAAATGTGTGTGTTTTTTGCCAATTTTAACCGCACACTTGCGGCCAGCAACTCGTGTGGGTGGAGTACGCCCGTAACACCCTTCCCTGCTCAGCCACTGGTCTCTCGCCCTTCGAGTGTTCCTTGGGTTACCAGCCTCCGCTTTTCCCTGAGCAAGACGAAGAGGTCAGCATACCCTTGGCCCAGATGTTCATCTGCTGCTGTTGGCGTACCTGGAAGAGAGCCCGGTTTGCTCTTCTTAAGCCCACCTCCAGGTATCGGCGACAGGCGGACCGCCACCGGACCCCTGCTCCCGCTATCATCTCAGGCAGAGGGTATGGCTCTCCACTAGGGATCTGCCCCTCCGGGTGGAGTCCCATAAACTGTCCCCACGCTTTATGGGCCCATTCCCCATCTCTAAATTCCTTCGCCCCACTGCTGTTCGTCTTCTGTTGCCCCACACCCTCCGTATACATCCCACTTTCCATGTGTCTAGGATTAAACCTTTGTCTCACAGCCCTTTGTCTCCTGTTTTGCTACCCTTCCCCAGATCTGTGCCTCGACACAGTCCTGTCTCGGAGCTCTACGGACAATTCCTTCGACCTCATGGCTTGATTTTTGCTCTGACATGCACTGTCATCTGTGGGACCTTATATAGACAGGTGTGTGCCTTTCCAAATCATGTCCAATCAATTGAATTTACCACAGGTGTACTCCAATCAAGTTGTAGAAACATCTCAAGGATGATCAATGGAAACAGGATGCAACTGAGCTCAATTTAGAGTCTCATAGCAAAGGGTCTGAATATTTATGTGAATAAGGTATTTCAGTTTTTTATTTGTAATAAATTTGCAAAAATTTCTAAAATGTTTACTTTGTCATTATGGGGTATTGTGTGTAGATTGATGAGGAAAACAATTAATGTAATCAATTTTAGAATAAGGCTGTAATGTAACAAAATGTGGAAAAAGTCAAGGGTTCTGAATACTTTCAGAATGTGCTGTATGTTGAAGAGGGTGGGGCTCAAGCTGTATCCCTGTCTCACCCCACGGCCCTGTGGAAAGAAATGTGTGTGTTATTTTGCCAATTTTAACTGCACACTTGTTGTTTGTGTACATGGATTTTATTATGTTGTATGTTTTTCCACCAACACCACTTTCCATTAATTTGTATAGTAGACCCTCATGCCAAATTGAGTCAAAAGCTTTTTTGAAATCAACAATGCATGAGAAGACTTTGCCTTTGTTTTGTTTGTCAATTAGGGTGTGCAGGGTGAATACGTGGTCTGTCATACGGTAATTTGGTAAAAAGCCAATTTGACATTTGTTCAGTACATTGTTTTCACTGAGGAAATGTACGAGTTTGCTGTTAATGATAACGCAGAGGATGCAGAGGTCTCTCTCTCTCTTTGTCTCTCTCTCGGTCTCTCTCTCTCTCTCTCTCTCTCTCTCTGAGAAAGCACATATCAGGAAACATTTACTGTGTCTCCTGATGTCAAAACAATCATCATAAAGGTATATTCCTATTTTCACTAACATCTCATCTATCTAGTCACTCAATCTCACACACACATGTTATGCACTGCACTTCCTAATGCTCTCAATATATCTTTGACTCTCCCATACATAACGTGTAAAAGAAAGAGGGGAGAGAGAGAGATAGAGAGGGAGAGAGTTGCAGAGTCATGCTTCAGGAATGCTGGAGGGAGGATTGCTGGAGGATGGGATTGCTGGAGGGTAAATGCTGGAGGGATTTTGCTGTAGCGGGGTAATGCTGGAGGGAGATTGCTGGCGTGACTGCCATATTTTTCACAGCCATAATCAGAGCCAGCAGTCAGCATAAGGGCCAAGCGGACGGGGGAGGAAGTGGAAGAAGAGGGGGTGGAGAGAAGGGAGAGGGGGAGAAGAAGGAAGCTTAGAGGTGGAGGAGGGGAGGAGGATGGAGAGAGGGAGAAGTTGGGTGGTGTGGGGGAGATGTATTTGGTAGAGACTGACTTTTCATCACAGAGAGCAGAGTGGTGTGGCCTGGGGGGCTGTTGGTGTGTGTGTGTGTGAATGTTGACATGTGGTGATGTTATCTCAGCAGGTCACTCACTAAAGGGAGTGAATATTCATTGTTCACTGTTGATACTAGTACATAAAAACTCATGAAAAAGCTAACTAGACTGATAAACAATTCTGATAGTACGCCATGAACACTTTGCTGTAGACGACGTTGGGGATTTCCCATGTAAATACTGTCTTATTGAAAGGAGAAACATAAACACTTGAATGGAGCAAAGTTACATTTACATTTACATTTACGTCATTTAGCAGACGCTCTTATTTTTATTTTTTATTTATTTTTTATTATTATTATTATTATTATTATTATTATTATTATTATTATTATTATTATTATTATTATTATTATTTTTGGGGGGTTGGAGTAAAGGGGGGGGGGTAGAAGGATTACTTTATCCTATCCCAGGTATTCCTTAAAGAGGTGGGGTTTCAAATGTCTCCGGAAGGTGGTGAGTGACTCCGCTGTCCTGGCGTCGTGAGGGAGCTTGTTCCACCATTGGGGTGCCAGAGCAGCGAACAGTTTTGACTGGGCTGAGCGGGAACTATGCTTCCGCAGAGGTAGGGAGCCAGCAGGCCAGAGGTGGATGAACGCAGTGCCCTCGTTTGGTGTAGGGACTGATCAGAGCCTGAAGGTACGGAGGTGCCGTTCCCCTCACAGCTCCGTAGGCAAGCACCATGGTCTTGTAGCAGATGCGAGCTTCAACTGGAAGCCAGTGGAGTGTGCGGAGGAGCGGGGTGACGTGAGAGAACTTGGGAAGGTTGAACACCAGACGGGCTGCGGCATTCTGGATGAGTTGTAGGGGTTTAATGGCACAGGCAGGGAGCCCAGCCAACAGCGAGTTGCAGTAATCCAGACGGGAGATGACAAGTGCCTGGATTAGGACCTGTGCCACTTCCTGTGTAAGGCAGGGTCGTACTCTCCGAATGTTGTAGAGCATGAACCTACAGGATCGGGTCACCGCCTTGATGTTAGCGGAGAACGACAGGGTGTTGTCCAGGGTCACGCCAATGCTCTTCGCACTCTGGGAGGAGGACACAACGGAGTTGTCAACCGTGATGGCGAGATCATGGAATGGGCAGTCCTTCCCCGGGAGGAAGAGCAGCTCCGTCTTGCCGAGATTCAGCTTGAGGTGGTGATCCGTCATCCATACTGATATGTCTGCCAGACATGCAGAGATGCGATTCGCCACCTGGTTATCAGAAAGGGGAAAGGAGAAGATTAGTTGTGTGTCGTCAGCGTAGCAATGATAGGAGAGGCCATGTGAGGATATGACAGAGCCAAGTGACTTGGTGTATAGCGAGAATAGGAGAGGGCCTAGAACTGAGCCCTGGGGGACACCAGTGGTGAGAGCACGTGGTGCGGAGACAGCTTCTCGCCACGCCACTTGGTAGGAGCGACCGGTCAGGTAGGACGCAATCCAAGAGTGAGCCGCGCCGGAGATGCCCAGCTCGGAGAGGGTGGAGAGGAGGATCTGATGGTTCACAGTATCAAAGGCAGCAGACAGGTCTAGAAGGACAAGAGCAGAGGAGAGAGAGTTAGTTTTAGCAGTGCGGAGAGCCTCTGTGACACAGAGAAGAGCAGTCTCAGTTGAATGACCAGTCTTGAAACCTGACTGGTTTGGATCAAGAAGGTCATTCTGAGAGAGATAGCAAGAGAGTTGGCTAAAGACGGCAAAAGAAAGAAGGGATACTGGTCTGTAGTTGTTGACATCAGAGGGATCGAGTGTTGGTTTTTTGAGAAGGGGTGCAACTCTCGCTCTCTTGAAGACGGAAGGGACATAGCCAGTGGTCAAGGATGAGTTGATCAGCGAGGTGAGGTAAGGGAGAAGGTCACCGGAGATGGTCTGGAGAAGAGAGGAGGGGATAGGGTCAAGCGGGCAGGTTGTTGGGCGGCCTGCCGTCACAAGTCGCAAGATTTTATCTGGAGAGAGAGGGGAGAAAGAAGTCAAAGCATAGGGTAGGGCAGTGTGAGCAGGACCAGCAGTGTCATTTGACTTAACAAACGAGGATCGGATGTCGTCAACCTTCTTTTCAAAATGGTTGACGAAGTCATCCACAGAGAGGGAGGAAGGGGGGGGGGATTCAGCAGGGAGGAGAATGTGGCAAAGAGCTTCCTAGGGTTAGAGGCGGATGCTTGGAATTTAGAGTGGTAGAAAGTGGCCTTAGCAGCAGAAACAGATGAAGAAAATGTAGAGAGGAGGGAGTGAAAAGATGCCAGGTCTGCAGGGAGTCTAGATTTCTTCCATTTCCGCTCAGCTGCCCGGAGCTCTGTTCTGTGAGCTCGCAATGAGTCATCAAGCCACGGAGCTGGAGGGGAGGACCGAGCCGGCCGGGAGGATAGGGGACATAGAGAGTCAAAGGATGCAGAAAGGGAGGAGAGGAGGGTTGAGGAGGCAGAATCAGGAGATTGGAGGGAGAAGGATTGAGCAGAGGGAAGAGATGATAGGATGGAAGAGGAGAGAGTAGCGGGAGAGAGAGAGCGAAGGTTGCGACGGCGCATTACCATCTGTGTAGGGGCAGAGTGAGTAGTGTTGGAGGAGAGGGAGAGAGAAAAGGATACAAAGTAGTGGTCGGAGACTTGGAGGGGAGTTGCAGTGAGATTAGTAGAAGAACAGCATCTAGTAAAGATGAGGTCAAGCGTATTGCCTGCCTTGTGAGTAGGGGGGGACGGTGAGAGGGTGAGGTCAAAAGAGGAGAGGAGTGGAAAGAAGGAGGCAGAGAGAAATGATTCAAATGTAGACGTAGGGAGGTTGAAATCCCCCAGAACTGTGAGGGGTGAGCCATCCTCAGGAAAGGAACTTATCAAGGCGTCAAGCTCATTGATGAACTCTCCAAGGGAACCTGGAGGGCGATAGATGACAAGGATATTAAGCTTAAACGGGCTAGTGACTGTGACAGCATGGAATTCAAATGAGGAGATAGACATATGGGTCAGGGGAAAAATTTAGAATGTCCACTTGGGAGAGATGAGGATTCCTGTGCCACCACCCCGCTGACCAGATGCTCTCGGGGTATGCGAGAACACATGGTCAGACGAGGAGAGAGCAGCAGGAGTAGCAGTGTTTTCAGTGATAATCCATGTTTCCGTCAGCGCCAAGAAGTCGAGGGACTGGAGGGTAGCATAGGCTGGGATGAAGTCTGCCTTGTTGGCAGCAGAACGGCAGTTCCAGAGGCTGCCTGAGACCTGGAACTCCACATGGGTCGTGCGTGCAGGGACCACCAGGTTAGAGAGGCAGCAGCCACGCGGTGTGAGGCGTTTGTGTAGCCTGTGCAGAGAGGAGAGAACAGGGATAGGCAGAGGCATAGTTGACAGGCTGCAGCAGATGGCTACAATAATGCAGAGGAGATCGGAATAAAATGAACTAAACATCTGGGAAAGGAGAGAGCGGGCCCTCCCTCACCACAACTCCCAAATATAACTCTCCCAACTTCCACCTCAGAAACTATAATTGTTGTAAACTACAGCGGTTCAATGTTTTCTAGGAATAGACTAACCTAGTTTATTCAGCTAGCTAACTAGGTGCAGTATTATTCCGTGAAAAACGTCCGGGACCTCATCATAAGACGCCACAGCCAGCTAGCATGCCGGTCTCCAACAGCAGGGTTTAGCGCCAATACTCAGCCACAACAACCACCAGTGTATCAACACGCAAGCAGATCGTTCGTGTCCGTGTCTAACGTTGTGGGTTAGTCCCGACAGCTTGAGCGAGTCCGTCGTCAACTTATTCAGCCAGTTAGTTAGCTAGAATAGTTAGCAAACTAGCTAGCCATTGCTTTCAGACAAAGAAGAACCCCTCCTTTCACGGCACGAAAACACAGAGAGAGCCAAACTAACGTTAACTAGTCACCCATGTCCCGAATTCCTTGAGCGACTCGGGCTATCAATATGTAAAAAACAAAACACAAGTGTAGGTTATGACTTACCCCTAGCAGCTACTGTTAGCTAGCCAAGTGCAAAGCTAGCCACTGAATTGACTCAGCCAGTTTGCGTCTGTTCGCTCGGTCGTTCCAGCTATTGTTTACAAGTAGCTATCCAGGTTGCAACAAGCTTGCTAATTTTCAAGCACAGTAGCCACTTGCTACCTAACGTTAACGGTTCAGATAATGAGGTTAGAAAACAGCTGAATGGTAGGCAATTATTGTATGTAATTATTGTAGGCAGCCAGCTGGCGTAATTACAGGCACTCTCAGGCGTGAAACAACTATACCGTTGCTAATAGCTACTCGCCAGCTAGTCCAGGTGGTGAGTTAGCTAGCTAGCTAGCTTCGTGCTACACCCGGCACCGCCGAATACAATACTAACCTACAATAATTACATACAATAACTACCTGCAACAACCCACGATACCTACCTACAATACCTAACTACAATCTAAATACATAGTTTAAGCCTTACTCGACAAAGCCCAAGCTGTGTATAAAGCCAAACTTACCCGACGCCAAGCTTACCCGACGACCTCCTCCCAATTAGTATAAAAGACACCTGTCCACAGAGTGGCCTAGCCAGTCTCCAGACCTTAATCCCAAAGAAAATCTGTGGAGGGAGCTGAAGGTTCGAGTTGCCAAACGTCAGGCTCGAAACCTTAATGACTTCGAGAAGATCTGCAAAGAGGAGTGGGACAAAATCCCTCCTGAGATGCGTGCAAACCTGGTGGCCAACTACCAACTGTTGTAGTTGTTGTCATGACATTGTTGTGAAGTGAGTTAGAGAGGTTTTATGGTCCGTGTTGACCCCATCCTGATAGAGGAGAGCTTCCTGGCTATGAAAGAGGGTAGGGCTTTCTTCCTACCTTCCTCTCCTCTACTCCTGTGTGTTGGCCCATACTCAGCATTGTAGAATGAAAGGGTGAACGGCCCTAGAATGGTGAACAGTCCTTCCTGTGTCTGGTGTCATGATGTCTCAACAGGTTGATGCGTCACACTAAATGAATTTTAATTATCTTGATCTTTGTACAAAGTGAAGGTCACTCATGGACCCCGTTGAAATGTTCAGTGTTACTGGTACATAAAGAGGATACTGGTATATAAAGAGGATGGTTTTCCATGTAAATATTATATTGTTGCGACAGAGTAGAACGGTAAACCAATAACACTCTAATCTTGCTGACACACACAGCTGTGGTCCAGTTGTTGTTGTGATGTTTTTGTGATGTTGTTGTGAAGTGAGTAAGAGAGGTTTATGGTCCATGTTGACCCCGTCAGAATAGAGAGGTCAACATGTGCTCCTGGCTATGATGGGAACACTGGGGGTTGCTGGGTATAGAACCTCTCCAGGGTGGAGACTGAATGGTTGATTCTAAAGAGTTATAGAGGGAAAGAGAATGACTGTTCATAATGTTTTATAAGGAAAGGATAAAGCTGTCAGTCAAAACTAGGCTAAAAATTAAGATTTGATATCAGATGGAATATTTCAACAAGCTCTTCAGTCAAAATCTGCACCAACAATTTATAACTTCATACAAAGTTATGAAGAAGACAAGATCACAGCATGTAGGATTTATTTAGTTGAATACAGTATATAATATACTATACATGGAAATGGAAATTTGTCCTTTGGTCTCGAGTCCAAATTGGAGATTTTTGGTTCCAACCGCCGTGTCTTTGTGAGACATGGTGTGGGTGAACGGATGATCTCCGCATGTGTGTTTCCCACCGTAAAGCATGGAGGAAGAGGTGTTGTGTTGTGGGGGTGCTTTGCTGGTGACACTGTCTGTGATTTATTTCGAATTCAAGCACACTTAACCAGCATGGCTACCACAGCATTCTGGAGCGATACGCCATCCCATCTGGTTTGGGCTTAGTGGGACTATCATTTGTTTTTTAACAGGACAATGACCCAACACACCTCCAGGCTGTGTAAGGGGTATTTTACCAAGAAGGAGATTGATGGAGTGCTGCATCAGATGACCTGGCCTCCACAATCCCCTGACCTCAACCCAGTTGAGATGGTTTGGGATGAGTTGGACCGCAGAGTGAAGGAAAAGCAGCCAACAAGTGCTCAGCATATGTGGGAACTCCTTCAAGACTGTTGGAAAAGCATTCCAGGTGAAGCTGGTTGAGAAAATGCCAAGAGTGTGCAAAGCTGTAATCAAGGCAAAGGGTGGCTATTCGAAGAATCTCAAATATAAAATATATTTTGATTTGTTTAACACTTTTTTGGTTACTACATGATTCCATATGCGTTATTTCACAGTTTTGATGTCTTCACTATTATTCTACAATGTAGAATATAGTAAAAATAAAGAAAAACCCTTGAATGAGTAGGTGTGTCCAAACCTTTGACTGGTACTGTATATATAGAAGCTTTTTGCTGAACGAAAGTCCTTCCTGGGAGAAACCCAGTTAGGTAACCTGAAAATGAAACCCCCCAGAAACACTGTAGACTGTTTGTGTGTGTGTCTCTCTATTTGAGGTCTGACAGAGCTCCCCTTTCTACCTACTTCCTCTGTTCAAACCGCTATCTGATGCTGGGCTTGCTGTAATTTCTGCTCCCCTAGCTACTCGTCAACATAATGTCACTGTGTGTGTGTGTGTGTGTGTGTGTGTGTGTGTGTTTGAGAGAGAGAGAGAGAGAGAGAGAGAGAGAGAGAGAGAGAGAGAGAGAGAGAAAGAGCGAGAGAGAGAGAGAGAGAGAGAGAGAGAGAGAGAGAGAGAGAGAGAGAGAGAGAGAGAGAGAGAGAGAGAGAGGAGCGAGAGAGAGAGAGAGAGAGAGAGAGAGAGAGAGAGAGAGAGAGAGAGAGAGAGAGAGAGAGAGAGAGAGAGAGAGAGAGAGAGAGAGAGAGAGAGAGAGAGAGAGAGAGAGAGAGAGAGAGAGAGAGAGCGAGAGAGAGAGAGAGAGAGAGAGAGAGAGAGAGAGAGAGAGAGAGAGAGAGAGAGAGAGAGAGAGAGAGAGAGAGAGAGAGAGAGAGAGAGAGAGAGAGAGAGAGAGAGCTCGTACACTCACCTCTCTTGGGCTCAAATCCCCAGTTAGCCAACATCACCTTGTGGGCCGTCAGGGTCATCCAGTCCAGACTTTGTTCCTTGACTTTGGTCATTGACACCCTGCCCACTGTGTCCTCATGTGGCCTGGCTGTACTATCAGAGAGAAGGGGCACAGTGACCTTCCATGTTGCTTTTGGGAGGTACTATGGGTGCTCTCTCTGTGATTCATGAGTCATCTGTGAACTAAAGAACAAAGGTTCTCTGGAACTGGAACATGGAACTAGAACAAGGAAGTGGAACATGGATACATTGTGTTTAACATACTTAATTGACCTTTTTAAATGATGCTTTGTTACTTGTAAGGTTACTTTCTTTCTTTTTGACAGATTCTTTCACACACAGTAGGGCTGGGAATTGCCAGGGACCTCACAATACGATATTATCATGATACTTAGGTGCCAATACGATATGTATTGCGATTCTCACGATTATATATGTATTGCAATTCCATACTGTAATTCTATTGCGATTCGATGTTCCAAGCATATTGCTCACCATATGTCTGCTGCAGAGGGACAAGAGAGAGCCATGAGAAAACGAGTTTAGATCAGTCATGGAAATAAAAGTGCTGAAAAAAATTGGCTCCCTATTTAAAAAGAAGATGGAGAACATGCTATGAAGGATAAATACTGGAGTTTTGGTGCAGGTACAGCCGACTAGCGCAAAGATTATATTGCGATATTGTCAAAACGATCCAATTCGATATATAGTCAAAAATAATATCCCGATATGTAACTGTATAGATTTTTTCCCCCCACCACTAACACACATGCATGTAGACATGCACACACACAGAGACAGACAGACACACACAAACACACACACACACACACACACAAATCTACTCCCTTGCGTATTTTATCCATATCCTTGTCTTTGTATTTGATCTCAGATTCGGTATAGGCCTAACCCAGAAAGATTAGACAATGTTCTTATGAATGTCAGGTCTTATAAATACAGTCTGAGGTCTATATAATTTCCCCTTCTTTAGGAGGTGCTTTCTTGGTACTTTCCAACCAGGGCACTTTCTCCTGTTCGTGTGTGTGTGTGTGTGTGTGTGTGGATGTCTTTAACTATACTTGTGGGGACCAGAAGTCCCCACAAGAATAGTAAACAAACAAAAATTTGACCAACTGGGGACATTTTGTTGGTCACCACAATGTCAAATGCTATTTCTAGGGAGTTTAGGGTTAAGGTTAGAATTAGGTTTAGGGTTAGGGTTAGGAGCTAGGGTTAGTTTTAGGGTTAGGATTAGGAGCTAGGGTTAGGTTTAGGGTTAACGTTAGGTTTTCGGGTTAAGGTTAGGGTTAGGATTAAGGTTAGGGTTAGAGTAAGAGTATGGGTTAGGGTTAGGGTTAGGTTTAGGGTTAGAGGTTAGGGAAAATAGGATGTTGAATGCGACTGAATTGTGTGTCCCCACAAGGTTAGTTGTACAAGACTGTGTGTGTGTGTGTGTGTGTGTGTGTGTGTGTGTGTGTGCATCCGTGCATGAGTGCGTATCCACGTGTGTCTCTGTCACAACTGACCCATCCAACCAGTGAACCTACATGGCACTCCTCTCAGTCCTCTGGAGGTTCAGGGTTCAGTGTAAACACACACCATTTCACAACGCTCTCTCCCTATTGGCTCCTCGTGCTTCTGTCCTGTAGACCAACAGTACTCCCTAGTCCCTCTGTGTTTCTGTCCTGTAGACCAACAGTACTCCCTAGTCCCTCTGTGTTTCTGTCCTGTAGACCAACAGTACTCCCTAGTCCCTCTGTGTTTCTGTCCTGTAGACCAACAGTACTCCCTAGTCCCTCTGTGTTTCTGTCCTGTAGACCAACAGTACTTCCTAGTCCCTCTGTGTTTCTGTCCTGTAGACCAACAGTACTTCCTAGTCCCTCTGTGTTTCTGTCCTGTAGACCAACAGTACCTTCCTAGTCCCTCTGTGTTTCTGTCCTGTAGACCAACAGTACTCCCTAGTCCCTCTGTGTTTCTGTCCTGTAGACCAACAGTACTCCCCTAGTCCCTCTGTGTTTCTGTCCTGTAGACCAACAGTACTCCCTAGTCCCTCTGTGTTTCTGTCCTGTAGACCAACAGTACTCCCTAGTCCCTCTGTGTTTCTGTCCTGTAGACCAACAGTACTTCCTAGTCCCTCTGTGTTTCTGTCCTGTAGACCAACAGTACTCCCTAGTCCCTCTGTGTTTCTGTCCTGTAGACCAACAGTACTTCCTAGTCCCTCTGTGTTTCTGTCCTGTAGACCAACAGTACTCCCTAGTCCCTCTGTGTTTCTGTCCTGTAGACCAACAGTACTCCCTAGTTCATACTCTCCCACTTTTTCTTACCAAGGCTCTTATTCTGTAATTTCTGGGTTTTTTTTTTTGGTTTCTGTTGTTTTTCTGTAGCTTTATCCAAATTATATTCTTATTCAGACTCTTGAAATATTTGCTCTATACAGCCAAAATATATCCTTTACATGTGAATGTAATTACGCTCCTTTGTAAAGACAGCAAAGATATGTTGTGTATGTATGGTACATGTTCTTTATGTGCTGTCACGATCGTCTAGAACAGGAGACCAATGCGCAGCGTTGCGAGTGAACATAGTATATTTATTAAATACTCACACGAGCAAAACAAACAAACAACGAATCCGTGACGTCTGTGGTACAACACGCACACACACGAACAAAATCCCACAACCCGAAAGGAAAACAGATAGATTAAATATGGCTCCCAATCAGAGACAAACAGCCGACAGCTGACACTCGTTTGCCTCTGATTGGGAGTCACACCGGCAAACATAGAAAATAAACCACCTAGAACACCCACCAGAGAAACCGAAAACATAGAATGAACACACCCTGGTTCAACATAATGAGTCCCGAACCAGGGTGTGACAGTACCCCCTAAAGGCGCGGACTGTGACCGCGCCTAAATACGAGCAAAACAGGGAGGGCTGGGTGGGCATTCTTCCTCGGCGGCGCTCCGGCTCGGGCTTGATCCCCACTTCCTCTCCAACCCCCCAAAGTACTCCTGGTCCTGTCTAGCCCCGCTGGCCGGAGCCGGACTGACGACACGCGCCCCTGGCTTGGTGCGTGGAGCAGGAATGGACCGGAATGGGCTGGCGACGCACACCACTGACTTGGTGCGGAGAGCAGGGACGAGCCGGACAGGGCTGACGAGACGCACCACAGACTTGGTGCGGGAAGCTTGGATGGGCCGGACTGGGCTGGCGACGCGCACCGTATCCCTGGTGCGAGTGGCCGGAACAGGCCGGGTCGGGCTGGCGACGCGCACCGTATCCCTGGTGCGAGTGGCCGGAACAGGCCGGGTCGGGCTGGCGACGCGCACCGTATCCCTGGTGCGAGTGGCCGGAACAGGCCGGGTCGGGCTGGCGACGCGCACCGTATCCTTGGTGCGAGTGGCCGGAACAGGCCGGGTCGGGCTGGCGACGCGCACCGTATCCCTGGTGCGAGTGGCCGGAACAGGCCGGGTCGGGCTGGCGACCGCGCACCGTATCCTTGGTGCGGGGAGCAGGCACAGGCCGGGCTGGGCTGGGGACGCGCACCACAGGCTCCATGCGAGGAACAGGAACAGACAGGACCGCACTGAGGACACACACCCCTGGCCCTACACGGGGATCAGGAACGGGCCGGACCGGACTGGTAACACACCCCAGTACCCTTGGCCGTGCCTCTACACCTTCCTTCCCCTTCGTGACCAGTGGCCCCCTTAACCTGGCGGCCCTATCTGCCAACCTCCTGCACTCCTCCAACCCGTACACCTGCTGCCCCGACGTCGTGAGCCCCCCTAAAAAATTTTCTGGGGGTCTCTCCTCCCCCGTGGACCAGGCCTCCATCATTCTCGCCCAATTCTCGCTCCTCTGTTTCCAATTATCGCCCTTCAGCTCCTGGACACGCTGCTTGGTCTGGTCTTGGTGGGATTTTCTGTCACGATCGTCTAGAACAGGAGACCAATGCGCAGCGTTGCGAGTGAACATAGTATATTTATTAAATACTCACACGAGCAAAACAAACAAACAACGAATCCGTGACGTCTGTGGTACAACACGCACACACACGAACAAAATCCCACAACCCGAAAGGAAAACAGATAGATTAAATATGGCTCCCAATCAGAGACAAACAGCCGACAGCTGACACTCGTTTGCCTCTGATTGGGAGTCACACCGGCAAACATAGAAAATAAACCACCTAGAACACCCACCAGAGAAACCGAAAACATAGAATGAACACACCCTGGTTCAACATAATGAGTCCCCGAACCAGGGTGTGACATGTGCTCTTGAACAAAAAAAAAAAATGTTGTATGTCCTGTCAATAGACAATCAGATCTATGCAGAAACAGAGTTCTCCTTTTTCTCAATTTTTCTGGATAGTCACCCACTGAAGTGTCCTGGGGTAGGGGAATATTTTTGGAACTCTCTAGCCAGCGTCACTCACAACCGGAGTTTGTGTGATTGTCTGTGAGAACTGAGTCAATGATGACGATGGTACCTAGCCTCAGTAGTCTGGTTGGTTCACGGAGAATGGGGTAAGTTGAGCCATTTTTTTACGTTCAGCATCACTACGTCAAGGGAAATATAGTATTATTTCTAACAAAGATATCTACAAATATTCAAGGATGTTGTGTGTACCTGGATATAATCAGAATTCATGTAAACATAACAGTTTTGAAAACAGCAGTCTCTTGGCACAACTTACCTCGGGTATAAGGTACATTGAGCATAGGGACAGGGTATGTTGAACTGCCTTGAGATATGTGGGTGATGGTGTCCTGTGACAGTGGGTGATGGTGCTGGTAGGTCAAAGTTTAATTCATGGAATGGGGGTGTGGTATATTGTATATCTTAAATGTATGCCTACATTCAGATATAGATCTCTCTGTTCAATATAACCCTTCCATTTCTTGACCAGTTGCCTGGAACAGGGATGCTGTTTCAATATACCAATTCGTAGGCAAGTTTGCATTTTTTGGCTACTAAGCCCATGAAACTGATCTGTGAGATTCTTGATATGTTTAGCAAGCTCAGACTCCATGTCATCAAATGAGATCTTGTGTTTCTCTGCTACTCTATCATACAATCTCTTTAGAACAGATACATGTATTTAAAAATATATATATATATTACCTTCAGTAATATTACCTTCAGAAAGACTGGTCATGGCTCACATCAACAGCATAATCCCAGAAACCCTAGACCCACTCCAATTTGCATACCGCCCCAACAGATCCACAGATGATGCAATCTCTATCGCACTCCACACTGCCCTTTCCCACCTGGACAAGAGGAACACCTACGTGAGAATGCTATTCATTGACTACAGCTCAGCATTCAACACCATAGTGCCCTCAAAGCTCATCACTAAGCTAAGGATCCTGGGACTAAACACCTCCCTCTGCAACTGGATCCTGGACTTCCTGACGGGCCGCCCCCAGGTGGTAAGGGTAGGTAACAACACATCTGCCACACTGATCCTCAACACGGGGGCCCCTCAGGGGTGCGTGCTCAGTCCCCCTCCTGTACTCTCTGTTCACCCATGACTGCATGGCCAGGCACGACTCCAACACCATCATTAAGTTTGCCGACGACACAACAGTGGTAGGCCTGATCACCGACAACGATGAGACAGCCTATAGGGAGGAGGTCAGAGATCTGGCCGTGTGGTGCCAGGACAACAACCTCTCCCCTCAACGTGACCAAGACAAAGGAGATGATTGTGGACTACAGGAAAAAAAAGAGGACTGAGCACGCCCCCCATTCTCATCGACGGGGCTGTAGTGGAACAGGTTGAGAGCTTCAAGTTCCTTGGTGTCCACATCACCAACGAACTATCATGGTCCAAACACACCAAGACAGTCGTGAAGAGGGCACGACAAAGCCTATTCCCCCCTCAGGAGACTAAAAAGATTTGGCATGGGTCCTCAGATCCTCAAAAATTCTACAGCTGCACCATCGAGAGCATCCTGACTGGTTGCATCACCGCCTGGTATGGCAACTGCTTGGCCTCTGACCGCAAGGCACTACAGAGGGGTAGTGCGTACGGCCCAGTACATCACAGGGGCAAAGCTCCCTGCCATCCAGGACCTCTATACCAGGCGGTGTCAGAGGAAGGCCCTCAAAATTGTCAAAGACTCCAGTCACCCTAGTCATAGACTGTTCTCTCTGCTACCGCACGGCAAGCGGTACCGGAGTGCCAAGTCTAGGTCCAAAAGACTTCTCAACAGCTTCTACCCCCAAGCCATAAGACTCCTGAACAGCTAATCATGGCTACCCGGACTATTTGCACTGCCCCCCCCACCCCATACTTTTTACGCTGCTGCTACTCTGTTAAGTATTTATGCATAGTCACTTTAACTCTACCCACATGTACATATTACCTCAACTACCTCAACTAGCCGGTGCCCCCGCACATTGACTATGCAACGGTACCCCCCTGTATATATAGCCTCCCTACTGTCACTTTATTCTATTGTATATATAGCCTCCCTACTGTCACTTTATTTTTACTTCTGCTCTTTTTTTCTCAACACTTTTTTGTTGTTGTTTTATTCTTACTTTTTTGTTTAAAATAAATGCACTGTTGGTTAAGGGCTGTAAGTAAGCATTTCACTGTAATGTCTGCACCTGTTGTATTCGGCGCATGTGACCAATAAAATTTTATTTTATTTGATTTGATTCAGTGTATTTTTTCATCCCTTGCTGCTGCTCAAAGGGACTTATTACCTTCTCTCACTTCCTTGGCGGCTTTCTTAAGAACCCTGCTTGTTTTACATTTGTATATACGGGACATGATGATGTCTGCTCTGTAATAATAAAAATGCACTACCTTGAGATCATATGTGTGACACATTGCAAAAATACTATACATAAAACTGACCAAATGTAATCATAATATGTATGGGGTATGGTGGCCATTGGCTCAACTTATCCCAAGGCAAATATTTAGACTATATTAGCCCACACATCTACAAGGATGCACTTTCATGCTAGGTTTAGGACCTCATATCGTAGTTTATAGAAACCCCAACTGATGTGTAAAACAATCTTAAAACAATCTACTTTGGTTTAGATACAAGCATCATGAAACCTATTACACAATGCATTCATTTGACTGTGTGAAAAACAGTTTTTGGGCCCTAACTTGCTTACCACTTTTTCCATGTGGTTTCTTCCTTCACAGACTCCATGGAATGAAGACCTCTTCCTAAATATTTGGTCACATTATTCATTTTGTGTATGGTTTCCTAGAAACAAGGGGTGGCTCAACAAACCCTTTGGCTCAACTTACCCCACTCTCCCCTACACTCTCTGTTTACATACCTTGTCCTGTCCTAGTGTGACTCCAGGACACCCGAAGTTATTACAATGCATCTTCTAATCTATATGGAGCTAAAGTATCTATAACTGACCGTCTGTAGGACTGAGATTATCCAGTCAAACTTTATTATATAGGCTGGCCTCATATTCCTACACTGGGGGTATACAAGAAAGAGAATAGGTGTACAAAACCTGGTCTGGTCCCAGATCTGACTGTGTTGTCTTGACAACTCCTGTGGTCATTGTTACAAGTGGGTAAAACACTCTAATAAAGTATTGATATTCTATTAAATCAATTCTAAGCACTGAAGGAGCTCCAGTAAGCATCAGACATTGATAAATGATTGACACAATGATAGCTGTAAAGCTATAATCATCAGAAACTCTTGTCGCTCGGTGAACACAGCTGTAAACAAGGCTCACTATCAGTTTCCTGAGGTTGCCTCGAGTCATGTCACAGGAAGTGATGTCACTTCCTGCTCCATTACGTCAGTGTGGAAAGTAGAAGCCCCCCAACTTTCCTCAGATCCACTTATGAGATGATACATATAGGACCATAAGCTTTAATTAGACAGCTTTCCGAGGTGAAGTAAAATAACCTAAATCTCTTACCTAGTAACCACTGCAGCTAAACAAACAGGGTTGGCGCCGACAAAGATCGCGGCTTCGCAACTAGCTCTTAGGAAACTTTGCGGTATTTTGTTTTTTATGTATAATTTTTTACATTATTAGCTCAGAAAGTGTTATGTATCATTACATACAGCCAGGAAAAACTATTGGATATAAGAGCGGCGGTAACTCACCAGCATTATGACCAGGAATACGACTTTCCCGAAGCAGATCCTTTGTTTGCTTTCCCCAGGACAATTGAACTGATTCCAGCAGCTGACCCAAAACATCGCCGGCAGAGGAGAGGCACTTGGAGCGGCCTGCTGGTTCACACACCACCCACCGCTTCCAAGTATACTACTCACTAATGTTCAGTCTTTGGATAATAAAGTTGACGAGCTTAGGGCAAGTTTTTCTTTCCAGAGAGACATCAGGGCCTGTAACATACTTTGTTTCACGGAAACATGGCTCTCTGGGGATATTCTGTCGAAATCGGTCCAGCCAGATGGGTTCTCAGTTCATCGCGCAGACAGAAATAAATATCTCTCCGGAAGTAGAAGGGTGGAGGTGTGTGTTTCATGATTAACGACTCATGGTGTATTTGTAGTAACATACAGGAACTCAAGTATTTTTGTTCACCCGACCTAGAATACCTCACAATCAAATGCCGACTGTATTATCTCCCAAGATAATTTTATTCGGTTATAGTCATGGCTGTGTATATCCTCCCTCAAGCCGATACCACAACGGCCCTCAAAGAACTTCACTGGACTTTATGCAAACTGGAAACCACATATCCTGAGGCTGCATTTATTGTAGCCGGGGATTTTAACAAAGCAAATTTGAGGACCAGGCTGCCTGTCACGAATTCAGCCGAGGCTGCCCCTCCTCCTTGCTCGGGCAGGTTTCGGCGTTCGTCGTCACCGGCTTACTAGCCACTACCGCTCCATTTATCATCACTCCATTTGTCTTGTCTTATCTTGTCAATCACACACACCTGGTACTCATACAGGTATAGAAACAATCAAATAAATACATGAAAAGATAACCCCGACCCCCCCCCCTCAGTCCCCACCCACCCGCGCACATCCTCCCTCCCCACCCGGAAACCATGCTTCCTACCTCTTCTCATCCCACCAAGCAACCGAGGTTGCTTATTAGTCCCTCCACCCCACCCATCCATCTCCTGATTCTCCCCTTAGATTCCCCCAATCCCCCCTGCCCTCCCCCCACAATGACCAGAGTGCTCTGCTGCCTGCCATCAGTAATCTTCTCTGATTTATTGAGAGATTTAAGGGGCTATCATCATTAAGTAACATAATAGATGGAAAGCATTGAACATTTAAATGCCCTTAGAAAAAAACTTTGTAACTTTGCCCGCGAAGCACTCCCACATCATATGAAGGAATGTGCCTACCTGATTTAGGGGACACAGTGAACAGTTGGGAGTTAGGAACAATTTCATCGTAAAACATTTGCATGGTATTAAATACAGCATGTGAACAAAATATGAATTTATAAATTGGTGGTTTGGATTATAGGATGCCAAGGTCATATTTTTCCATATCCTGTTCCAGTTAAAGGGTCGTTCAGATTCAATTAGATCTGTGGACCATACTTTTTTAATGGCTAGCTCACAATATGTTTATACATTATAGAGATCAGCCCTTTTGGGAGCCCAAATAATTTATTTATAAATCCCATCATTGGATGTTTCGGTAGTTGGGGTTCCCAAGGGACTCCATAGGCCAGTAGAGCTGACCTAAATTGTAAATATAAAAAAAATGAGTTGCCTGGCACTACCAGTCAAAAGTTTGGACACACCTACTCATTCAAGAGTTTTTACATTTACATTTACGTCATTTAGCAGACACTCTTATCCAGAGCGACTTACAAATTGGTGCATTCAACTTATGATAGCCAGTGGGACAACCACTTTTTTTATGGGGGGGTGGGGGAGGGGGGGTAGAAGGATTACTTTGATACTATTCCAGGTATTCCTTAAAGAGGTAGGGTATCAAGTGTCTCCGGAAGGTGGTCAGTGACTCCGCTGTCCTGACTTCGTGGGGGAGCTTGTTCCACCATTGGGGTGCCAGAGCAGCGAATAGCTTTGACTGGGCAGAGCGGGAACAGTGCTTCCGTAGAGGTAGGGGGGCTAGCAGGCCAGAGGTGGATGAACGTAGTGCCCTCGTTTGGGTGTAGAATCAGAGCCTGAAGGTAAGGAGGTGCCGTTCCCCTCACAGCTCCGTAGGCAAGCACCATGGTCTTGTGGTAGATGTGAGCCTCAACTGGAAGCCAGTGGAGTGTGCGGAGGAGCGGGGTGACATGAGAGAACTTGGGAAGGTTGAACACCAGACGGGCTGCAGCGTTCTGGATAAGTTGTAGGGGTTTACTGGCACAGGCAGGGAGCCCAGCCAACAGCGAGTTGCAGTAATCCAGACGGGAGATGACAAGTGCCTGGATTAGGACCTGTGCCGCTTTCTGTGTAAGGTAGGGTCGTACTCTGCAAATGTTGTAGAGCATGAACCTGCAGGATCGGGTCACCGCTTTGATGTTAACGGAGAACGACAGGGTGTTGTCCAGGGTCACACCAAGGTTCTTTGCACTCTGGGAAGAGGACACAATGGAGTTGTAGCTCAGTTGGTAGAGCATGGCGTTTCCAACGCCAGGGTTGTGGGTTCGATTCCCACGGGGGGTCAGTATGAAAAATAAAATAATAATGTATGCACTCACTAACTGGATAAGAGCGTCTGCTAAATGACTTAAATGTAAATGAGTTGTCAACCGTGATGGCGAGATCATGGAGCGGGCAGTCCTTCCCTGGGAGGAAGAGCAGCTCCGTCTTGCCGAGGTTCAGCTTAAGGTGGTGATCCGACATCAACACTGATATGTCTGCCAGACATGCAGAGATGCGATTCGCCACCTGGTTATCAGAAGGGGGAAAGGAGAAAATGAATTGTGTGTCGTCTGCGTAGCAATGATAGGAGAGACCATGTGAGGATATGACAGAGCCAAGTGACTTGGTGTATAGCGAGAATAGGAGAGGCCCTGGGGGACACCAGTGGTGAGAGCACGTGGTGTGGAGACAGATTCTCGCCACGCCACCTGGTAGGAGCGACCTGTCAGGTAGGATGCAATCCAAGAGTGAGCAGCGCCGGAGATGCCCAACTCGGAGAGGGTGGAGAGGAGGATCTGATGGTTCACAGTATCAAAGGCAGCAGATAGGTCTAGAAGGATAAGAGCAGAGGAGAGAGAGTTAGCTTTAGCAGTGCGGAGAGCCTCCGTGACACAGAGAAGAGCAGTCTCACTTGAATGACCAGTCTTGAAACCTGACTGGTTTGGATCAAGAAGGTCATTCTGAGAGAGATAGCAGGAGAGTTGGCTAGAGACGGCACGCTCAAGAGATTTGGAGAGAAAATAAAGAAGGGATACTGGTCTGTAGTTGTTGACATCGGAGGGATCGAGCATTTTTTGAGGAGGGGTGAAACTCTCGCTCTCTTGAAGACGGAAGGGACATGGCCAGCGGTCAAGGATGAGTTGGTGAGCGAGGTGAGGTAAGGGAGAAGGTCTCCGGAAATGGTCTGGAGAAGAGAGGAGGGGATAGGGTCAAGCGGGCAGGTTGTTGGGCGGCCGGCCATCACAAGTCTGGAGAGAGAGGGGAGAAAGAAGTCAAAGTATAGGGTAGGGCAGTGTGAGCAGGACCAGCGGTGTCATTTTACTTAATAAATGAGGATCGGATGTCGTCAACCTTCTTTTCAAAATGGTTGACGAAGTCATCCACAGAGAGGGAGGAGGGAGGGGGAGGAGGAGGAGGATTCAGCAGGGAGGATAAGGTGACAAAGAGCTTCCTAGGGTTAGAGGCAGAGGCTTGAAATTTAGAGTGGTAGAAAGTGGCTTTAGCAGCAGAAACAGAGGAAGAGAATGTAGAGAGGATGGAGTGAAAAGATGACAGGTCCGCAGGGAGTCTAGTTTTCCTCAATTTCCGCTCGGCTGCCCGGAGCCCTGTTCTGTGAGCTTTATTTTTACTATTTTCTACATTGTAGAATAATAGTGAAGACATCAAAACTATGAAATAACACATATGGAATCATGTAGTAACCAAATAAGTGTTAAACAAATCAAAATATATTTTATATTTGAGATTCTTCAAATAGCCACCCTTTGCCTTGATGACAGCTTTGCACACTCTTGGCATTATCTCGAACAGCTTCACCTGGAATGCTTTTCCAAAAGTCTTGAAGGAGTTCCCACATATACTGAGCACTTGTTGGCTGCTTTTCCTTCACTCTGCCGTCCGACTCATCCCAAACCATCTCAATTGGGTTAAGGTCGGAGGATTGTGGAGGCCAGGTCATCTGATGCAGCAGTCCATCACTCTCCTTCTTGGTAAAATAGCCCTTACACAGCCTGGAAGTGTGTTGGGTCATTGTCCTGTTGAAAAACAAATGATAGTCCCACTAAGACAAACCAGATGGGATGGCGTATCGCTGCAGAATGCTGTGGTAGCCATGCTGGTTAAGTGTGCTTGAATTCTAAATAAATCACAGAGAGTGTCACCAGCAAAGCACCCCCACACCATAACACCTCCTCCTCCATGCTTTACGGTGGGAACGACACATGCAGAGATCATCCGTTCACCCACACCGCATCTCACAAGGACACGGCGGTTGGAACCAAAAATCTCAAATTTGGACTCCAGACCAAAGGACACATTTCCACCGGTCTAATGTCAATTGCTCGTGTTTCTTGGCCCAAGCAGGTCTCTTCTGACTTTTGGTGTCCTTTAGTAGTGGTTTCTTTGCAGCAATTCGACCATGAAGTCCTGATTCACACAGTCTCCTCTGAACAGTTGATTTTGAGATGTGTCTGTGACTTGAACTCTGTGAAGCATTTATTTGGACTGGGTCTACCATTCCTGTGGCAGTCCTCATGAGTGCCAGTTTCATTATAGCGCTTGATGGTTTTTGCGACTTCATTTGAAGAAACGTTCAAAGGTCTTGAAATGTTCCTTATTGACTGACCTTCATGTCTTAAAGTAATGATGGACTGTCGTTTCTCTTTGTTTATTTGAGCTGTTCTTGCCATAATATGCACTTGGTCTTTTACCAAATAGAGATATCTTCTGTATACCCCCCACACACACACACACACACCTTGTCACAACACAACTGATTGGCTCAAACACATTAAGAAGGAAAGAAATTCCACAAATTAACTTTTAAGAAGGCACACCTGTTAATTGAAATGCATTCCAGGTGACGACCTCATGAAGCTGGTTGAGAAAATGCCAAGAGCGTGCAAAGCTGTCATCAAGGCAAAGAGTGACTATTTGAAGAATCTCAAATATAAAATATATTTTGATTTGTTTAACACTTTTTTGGTTACTACATGATTCGTATGTGTTATTTCATAGTGTTGATGTCTTCACTATTATTCTACAATGTAAAAAATTGTAAAAATAAAGAAAAAACCTTGAATGAGTAGGTGTGTCTAAACTTTTGACTGGTACTGTATGTATCCTTCAAATCTTGGAATGTCCATGAAATCGTATGGGTACAGAATCCACATTTGGACCACTGGGGGGATGCAAAAGGCCGCCCTCCAGATCTCAAGGCATTATTGTGAAATGTTGGAGTATGGGCATGCCATTTTGATTCCCAGTTACATTGTTTTTCAATTTTGTGCCAAATAGAAATTGTTTGAGCAATAATTGGACCAAAGCGTAGTTTACATTGTTTAAGGGATATATCAGTGATGACCACCTCTTCCAGGGCAATAGGAGACACCATATGTCTCTCTATACTCAGCCAGGGGGCAGAACAATCATGTCTAAACCAATTTAGGATGGGGCGAAATGCTAGTGCCTGGAAATACAATTTAAAGTTTGGTACGGACAGTCCTCCTACGTCTTTCCCTCTTTGTAAATGTGTTAATTTTATCGGGGATTGATTGAGAGGCAGTAGGGCTCATTTGGTTAGATGAATTTTATAACTTGAGAGGAAGCTGAATTTATCTATGATCTTCAATGCCTTTGGGAGCAATTGAGATACATTGTCTAGATATAGTAAAATATAATCTGCGTATAATGAGATGAAGTGATCAGTAAATTTGGGTGAAATTGGTGTTATAGCACCGCAGGCTTTAATTAGGTAAGGGGAAGTACAATAACTGAAATCTCTTACCCAGTAACTACTAGAGCTAAAAATACAGTAGCGACACACATACGATATGATACATAGGACCACAGGCTTTAATTAGGTAAGGGAAAGTACAATAACCTAAATCTATTACCCAGTAGCTTTACAGCAGGTTGTCATTTATTGGGATGATTCATGTACTGGCGAGATCTGCTGGGGAGTCACCAGCTGGCACAGCCACAAAGTAATACATCTGATTTTAAACCTAACCCTGACCTTAACCACACCGCTAACCTTATGCCTAACCCTAACCTTAAATTAAGACTAAAAAACTAATTTCATGAACATTTACGATATTTAGCCAATTTTGACTTTGCAGCTGGCCCATCTAGTGGAAATTGCTCAGTTCTGCCTCCAGGGCAAGCTTCCTGCAAATAAACGTCAACCTGAAGCCTAACCACTGTTGCTAAACGCTGAGTGTTCACTCAGATTGACGGTTAAAGGGATTGTGTGCCCAAGTGTGTATGTGTGCGTGCCTGCATGCCTGCATGCGTGTGTGTGAATGTGTGTGTGTGTGTGTCAACCAGAAGTAGGGGCAGGATGTTGAATGTAGGATGTTCCAAGTGTATCTTGTGTCCTTTGCAGCAGACACCTGTCCATCTCACCCACCACAGTTCCTGTGTGTGCCTTGAAACCAGAGCGGTTTCAATGCACACACTGAGTGCTGATGCTGCTGTATGTGGAACAAGAAGAGGTGGTGAGATGTTCCCACTCTTTGACATCTCTGACTGTTTATGTACATAATGCAAGCACAGTTCAGAGCAGCACAGACACTTAACCCATGCACTCCCACACAGCTGTCAGCTGCATGCACAAACAGACAGCAGAAAAATGTTCTGGGAATGTGTCACTTGGTTTCTTTACTGTAACAAGGGCCTTTTTTCCTGAAATAAATGGAAAGACACCACAGAACATACCTCATCACTGCTGCTGTTGTATTACTCAAACATCTCCATAATAAAGCCCAAAGACAAACGTACAGTATGACCTCGGCTCTCTGTGATGTCATCAGACTTCATATTCTCAGACCCAAGTGAGTCTTGTAACTCGGGGTTATTAGAGTGAGAGAGGGAATCAGCTGTTCTAAAATATGTTTGTGGGGACAGCAACAGCTCTGTGTATCCCTCATCTCCTTCATCTCTTTCCCTGGTCCTTCTCCTGGTGCAACACCAGTCTGGTCCCAGATCTGTTTGCATTGGCTTGACAACTCCTAGTGTTTGGCTATTTTGCATGTCAATGTCCGCATCAGAGTTGGCAAGACAGCACAAACAGATCTGGGAACAGGTTGGTGCAACACAACGGTGCTACGCATACTCAACCGGGGTTACAGTGTGTTTACACAGCGGAAATGAACATGTAAACGGGCGAAATCACAACGAGAGCTGAAGCTTTGTTTCCTATGATGCAGGACCAGAAACCAAATTCCACCTGGACCACGCAGACCCATGCCCAGACCATTTTTACCCCTCATAGCACAGTCTCTGGTCTGGTCTCCCCTGTTCGGTTAGTCCATGAAGGTTACATTACATTACGGGAAGGGCCAGGCTAAGTGGGTTTAAATAGTCCTCCACACTACTTCCTCTGGGAACCTGTTAATGACATAAACAGGCCAAGACAAGCTACTGGAAAACAACAAGCCAGACTGTTATAAGGTTCATTAAACCCCCTACCAACATGTTGTTGATTCTGCAGCTACTCAAAAGGTCACAGCGGTTCAGTTCAGTATAACTGACTACTACTTGTTGTATATTGCATGTTACTTATTATTTCTTGAACGTTAACTACAGTCGTGGTCAAAAGTTTTGAGAATGACACAAATATTAATTTTCACAAAGTCTGCTGCCTCAGTTTTTATGATGGCAATTCGCATATACTCCAGAATGTTATGAAGAGTGATCAGATGAATTGCAATTAATTGCAAAGTCCCTCTTTGCCATGAAAATGAACTTAATCCCCAAAAAGCATTTCCACTGCATATCAGCCCTGCCACAAATGGACCAGCTGACATCATGTCAGTGATTCTCTCGTTAACACAGGTGAGAGTGTTGACGAGGACAAGGCTGGAGATCACTCTGTCATGCTGATTGAGTTAGAATAACAGACTGGAAGCTTTAAAAGGAGGGTGGTGCTTGAAATCATTGTTCTTCCTCTGTTAACCATGGTTACCTGCAAGGAAATTGCTTTGCACAAAAAGGGCTTCACAGGCAAGGATATTGCTGCTAGTAAGATTGCACCTAAATCAACCATTTTTTGGATCATCAAGAACTTCAAGGAGAGGGGTTCAATTGTTGTGAAGAAGGCTTCAGGGCGCCCAAGAAAGTCCAGCAAGCGCCAGGACCGTCTCCTAAAGTTGATTCAGTTGCAGGATCGGGGCACCACCAGTGCAGAGCTTGCTCAGGAATGGCAGCAGACAGGTGTGAGTGCATCTGCCCGCACAGTGAGGCAAAGACTTTTGGAGGATGGCCTGGTGTCAAGAAGGGCAGCGAGGATGCCACTTCTCTCCAGGAAAAACATCAGGGACAGACTGATATTCTGCAAAAGGTACAGGGATTGGACTGCTGAGGACTGGGGTAAAGTCATTTTCTCTGATGAATCCCCTTTTTCGTATTGTTTGGGACATCCGGAAAACACCTTGTCCGGAGAAGACAAGCTGAGCGCTACCATCAGTCCTGTGTCATGCCAACAGTAAAGCATCCTGAGACCATTCATGTGTAGGGTTGCTTCTCAGCCAAGGGAGTGGGCTCACTCACAATTTTGCCTAAGAACACAGCCATGAATAGAGAATGGTACCAACACATCCTCCGAGAGCAACTTCTCCCAACCATCCAAGAACAGTTTGGTGACGAACAATGCCTTTTCCAGCATGATGGAGCACCTTGCCATAAGGCAAAAGTGATAACTAAGTGGCTCGGGGAACAAAACATCGACATTTTGGGTCCATGGCCAGGAAACTCCCCAGACCTTAATCCCATTGAGAACATGTGGTCAATCCACAAGAGGCGGGTGGACAAACAAAAACCCACAAATTCTGACAAACTTCAAGCATTGATTATGCAAGAATGGGCTGCCATCAGTCAGGATGTGGCACAGAAGTTAATTGACAGCATGCCAGGGCGGATTGCAGAGGTCTTGAAAAAGAAGGGACAACACTGCAAATATTGACTCTTTGCATAAACTTAATGTATTTGTCAATAACACAGTAATAAACGTACAAAAACAACAAACCTCCAAACAGGGAGGAAAACACAATACCCGTACACAAAGCAACTGCCGGAATGACAAGAACAATCACACACAATAACCAATGAGAGACAGGGGTTAATATAGGGAATACAATACAACATAATGGGAAACAGGTGTAAACAATAAAGACCAAACAAGACAAACACCGAAACATCGATCGGCATTAGCTAGTACTCCGGGGACGACGAACGCCGAAGCCTGCCCGAGCAAGGAGGAGGAGCAGTCTCGGCTGAATCCGTGACACACAAGGGGTCTGAGGAACTCATCTCGGTGTCTAATGGCAGTCAGGCTACCTCTGGCGAGCACATGGAGGGCTGTGCGACCCCCCAAAGAAATGCCACCCCACACCATGACTGACCCACCGCCAAACCGGTCATGCTGGAGGATGTTGCAGGAAGTAGAACGTTCTCCACAGCGTCTCCAGACTCTGTCACGTCTGTCACATGTGCTCAGTGTGAACCTGCTTTAATCTGTGAAGAGCACAGGGCGCCAGTGGCGAATTTGCCAATCTTGGTGTTCTCTGGTAAATGCCAAACATCCTGCACGGTGTTGGGCTGTAAGCACAACCCCCACCTGTGGACGTCGGGCCCTCATACCACCCTCATGGAGTCTGTTTCTGACCGTTTGAGCAGACACATGCACATTTGTGGCCTGCTGGAGGTCATTTTGCAGGGCTCTGGCAGTGCTCCTCCTGCTCCTCCTTGCACAAAGGCGGAGGTAGCGGTCCTGCTGCTGGGTTGTTGCCCTCCTACGGCCTCCTCCACATCTCCTGATGTACTGGCCTGTCTCCTGGTAGCGCCTCCATGCTCTGGACACTACGCTGACAGACACAGCAAACCTTCTTGCCACAGCTCGCATTGATGTACCATCCTGGATGAGCTGCACTACCTGAGCCACTTGTGTGGGTTGTAGACTCCGTCTCATGCTACCACTAGAGTGAAAGCACCGCCAGCATTCAATAGTGACCAAAACATCAGCCAGGAAGCATAGGAACTGAGAAGTGGTCTGTGGTCACCACCTGCAAAACCAGTCCTTTATTGGGGGTGTCTTGCTAATTGTGTATAATTTCCACCTGTTGTCTATTCCATTTGTACAACAGCATGTGAAATTTATTGTCAATCAGTGTTGCTTCCTATGTGGACAGTTTGATTTCACAGAAGTGTGATTGACTTGGAGTTACATTGTGTTGTTTCAGTGTTCCCTTTATTTTTTTTAGCAGTGTACTTCAGTATACCATAGTAACATCTGACAAAAATATCGAAAAACACTGAAGCAGCAAGCTTTGTGAAGACCAATACTTGTGTCATTCTCAAAACATTTGACCACGACTGTAGGTTTGGCAGCAAACCGAGGGGTAAACTGAAGGGGGCTGGGCCGAGGAGGATGTTGAATGGGTCTGAGGCTTGGGCTAACTAAAATGCAAATGTTAAGAAAATAATGTCCCAAATTATACCAACAAGCCTAGATCATTTCCTGTAGTGCTTCTTAAACGGAGCTATTTCTGCCCTGGCTGTGTTTATTTTCATAGGGGAGGAGGAGGGGAAGAGAAAAGGGGTGTGTGTGGACATATAATCCTCTCTATAAAGTCCAGTACAGAACCTCCCATCCCTGCTCTCCTCTCCCCCTCACTCCCATCTCCTTTCTGCTCCCCCTCTGCCCTCTCCTCCATTCTCCCCTCCTCCTCCTCCCCTCCTCCTTTTTCTTCTCCATCCCCCTCTCCCCTCCTCTTCCTCCTCCCCCTCTCCTTCCACCTCTCCCCCCTCCTCCTTCCCCCCTCTCCCCTCTCCCCTCCTCCTCCTCCTCCTCCCCCTCCTCCTTCCCCATCTCCCCTCTACCCTCCTGCTCCTTCCCCCCTCTCTCCTCCTCCTTCCCCCTCTCCCCTCCTCCTCCTTCCCCCCTCTCTCCCTCCTCCTTCCCCCTCTCCCCTCTCCCCTCCCTCCCCTTCTCCCTCTCCCATTCTCCTCCTCCTCCTCCTCCTCCCCCCTCCTCCTCCTTCCCCTCTCCCCTCCCCCCTCCCCTCCTCCTTCCCCCTCTCCCCCCTCCTCCTCCTTCCCCCTCTCCCCTCTCCCTCCCCCTCCTCCTTCTCCCTCTCCCATTCTCCTCCTCCTCCTCCTCCCCTCCTCCTCCTCCCCCCTCTCCCCTCCCCCTCCCCCTCCCCCTCATCCTTCCCCCTCTCCCCTCCTCTTCCTCCTCATCCCCCCCTCTTCCTTCCCCCTCTCCCCTCCTCCTCCTCCTCTCATGTCCTTCCCCCTCTCCCCTCCTCCTCCTCCTTTCCTCTCCCCCCTCCTGAGAGCTAGCCCGGCCTGGACTTCCAGAACTCTGGCTGATGTTTACAGGACTGGATTGGCCTTCTCCCATGGTGCAGGTTGCCTGCGGTGATATCTTATTTATACAAGGCCCGATATGGGAGAACAGAGAGGTTTATTTTGGTCTATTCCCCATAGATGGATCTGATTTCTCCCGACCCGAGTCGTTTCCTACATACGTGCTGCTCTTCAGGTTGGAGAGCGTGCCAGATCCGTCGCCTGGCTACGGTCGGACAGAGTTTGAGTGAATGAGTGGTCTCAGCCTTAACTCATAGAGTTAGATTTAGATGTAGGACAATGGAGTGACTTCAGGCACTTTACAGGAAGTTGACCATTAGACTCATAAAAACAAGCACTGTTTATCTTGAGTTATTACGTATGTCTCTCATCTTGTGGTGGTGTGTTTTTGGTTAATAGAATCACTCTATTAAAGTTTTTCAGAGGACTATCAATCTGTAATGAATGGATTGGGAGATGTACATAATGAGATTATTTACAATATGGTTGTTGTTATTGACTGGATGTTTGACACAGGGTGATTGGGTTATTTTCTATTCTGAAATATGCCGTAGTTCAAGAGGGTATGAGAAAAATCCCCAATTAAGTTTTGTCTTTTATCAAATGTGTTATAATGAAGATTTAGACAAGCGATAATAAGTTATGGGTCTTAACATAAACTTTTTATCACACAGCCTGACTAAACATGTACTCATATTAAATAATACAGATAATATTTGGAGTAGGAACATACTATTTCTAACGCTTGGCTCTGACTCTGTAAATGTTTAAGTTTTGAAGCACAAACAAATAGCAACACACACAGGGCATATTTGAAGTTGTACAGTCACATCTGTCTTTTATAACCTCTCTTGTCATACTGCATCTCAGACCAGTGCTGACTGACAAACTTCATGATGATGTCAGGTAGGATGAGGTGTAGGATACATGATGTCAGGTAGGATGAGGTGTAGGATACATGATGTCAGGTAGGATGAGGTGTAGGATACATGATGTCAGGTAGGATGAGGTGTAGGATCTTTGATGTCAGGTAGGATGAGGTGTAGGATCTTTGATGTCAGGTAGGATGAGGTGTAGGATATATGATGTCAGGTAGGATGAGGTGTAGGCGTACATACTGACTGTTCTGTGCTCTCTCTCTCTCTCTCTCTCTCTCTCTCTCTCTCTCTCTCTCTCTCTCTCTCTCTCTCTCTCTCTTGCTCTCTCTCTCTCGCTCACACTCTCACTCTCTGAGGTTGTGTGTGTGTGTGTTTGTGTGTCCGTGCATGTACACACTCTTGGAGCGTTAGGAAGAGGGGTTAGATGGTATCCTCCCCAGCATCAACATCTGGAGCAGAGCAGAGCATAAACATCTGGAGCAGACTCTCTGATCCAATGATTAACGAGTCCTGGATGGGATAGTTACGAGCCGACTGGAACACAGCTTTTCCTAAACATATCATCCAGTCCAATTTGTAACACCCCCCAATCTCCACAAGCCTTTTAAAAACAAGACGAATCACAGTTCCTCTGAGTGATAACAGGGTGACTGTGTGATGAGGTGGAGATGAAAGCTGTCTGCCAGCCTGTCTCCCTGCCTGACCATAAGCTACAGCAGTCTGTTCATCCAATCCATGGTACTGTAAGTCTCAATGAATCTTTGGCCTCTTATGGTTACTCACCACCACGTTTCCTGGATTAGTTGATACAGATGTTGTTCTATTCCCTCTATTATTTGTGTGGGAGTTTTTCACACCTTATATCCAACTATATACAGCACTCTTCACTGAAGCCCACACACACACTGTTTCTGTTTTCTAATTGTACACACAGTTATAGGAAGTATGTGTCCTTCTTAACACCTGAGTCAGCTATAATGGTGGAAACATCCAGACTCAGGATCTGGAGGAAAAGCTACTAGACCATAATGTGACCAAAGCTGCTTGACCATAATGTGACCAGAAGCTGCTTGACCATAATGTGACCATAAGATGCTTGACCATAATGTGACCAATGCTGCTTGACCATAATGTGACCAGAAGCTGCTTGACCATAATGTGACCATAAGGAGCTTGACCAAAAATGGACCATCCATAATCATAATCCTCGAACCATGACCATAGTCTCATAGAATCATGACCAGAAACATGACCATACCTCAGGGCTCAGAGCAACCCTTCTTCCTTCTACCTTCTACCAGACTTCTGCCTTTTTAGGGGTGTTTATTTCTTCAGAGAGCTCTCCCTCTAGGAAAACACTGACATACACTGGAGACTTTGGAGACTATGTCTTCCAGACAGGCAGAAACATTTCCCCTTGTTTAATGTCTGTATACTGTCAGAAACAGTTCTTACGGTATGGTTGCATAACGTTGTGCGGTTCTGCTACATTTTGTTGTAATCCTCCTGTTCAATGGATGGGCCTGGTTGTGTAGTTGCGTGGCTGAGTGCCGTGCGGTGCAGTTGTTGTGTGATGTGGCATGGGTTTGAAGTGGTATGGATGAATGACGTTTGTGTAATGCTTTGTGTTACAGCTGTGTCGTGACTTACTGGGGCTTTTCATGTAATGCTGGCTAAGTGATGTTGGAGGGCAGTCTCTGGGTTTCACCATTTCAATATGTTCTCTCTCTAGACCATGTCTCTCCCCCCCATCTCTCTCTCTCTCTCCCCCCCCCTCTCTCTCTCTCTCTCTCTCTATCTCTCTCCTTTGCCCTCTCTCTCTCTTTCTCTCTCTCTCTCTCTCTCTCTCTCTCTCTCTCTCTCTCTCTCTCTCTCTCTCTCTCTCTCTGTCTCTCTCTCTCTCTCTCGCTCTCTCTCTCTCTCTCTTTCTCTCTCTCTCTCCTTTGCCCTCTCTCTCTCTGTTTTCTCCTCTGCTCTCTGCTGAAAGGGTGTCCTGACAGACAGTGAGACTAAGATCTAACACCAGTCTACAATAAGCACAGGTTCAAGTGTTGGCCATCTCTGGCCTGATTCTCCCCTGGCATGCCATCTCTGGCCTGATTCTACCCTGGCATGCCATCTCTGGCCTGATTCTCCCCTGGCATGCCATCTCTGGCCTGATTCTCCCCTGGCCTGCCATCTCTGTTCTGATTCTCCCCTGGCCTTCCATCTCTGGCCTGATTCTCCCCTGGCCTGCCATCTCTGTTCTGATTCTCCCCTGGCATGCCATCTCTGGCCTTCCATCTCTGGCCTGATTCTCCCCTGGCCTGCCATCTCTGGCCTGTTATCTCTGTTCTGATTCTCCCCTGGCCTTCCATCTCTGGCCTTCCATTTCTGGCCTGATTCTCCCCTGGCCTGCCATCTCTGGCCTGATTCTCCCCTGGTCTGCCATCTCTGGCCTGATTCTCCCCTGGCCTGCCATCTTTGTTCTGATTCTCCCCTGGCCTTCCATCTCTGGCCTGATTCTCCCCTGGCCTGCCATCTTTGGCCTGATTCTCCCCTGGCCTGCCATCTCTGTTTTGATTCTCCCCTGGCCTTCCATCTCTGGCCTGCCATCTCTGGCCTGATTCTCCCCTGGCCTGCCATCTCTGGCCTGATTCTCCCCTGGCATGCTGTCTCTGTTCTGATTCTCCCCTGGCCTGCCATCTCTGGCCTGATTCTCCCCTGGCATGCCATCTCTGGCCTGATTCTCCCCTGGCCTGCCATCTTTGGCCTGATTCTCCACTGGCCTGCCATCTTTGGCCTGATTCTCCCCTGGCCTTCCTTCTCTGGCCTGATTCTCCCCTGGCCTTCCTTCTCTGGCCTGATTCTCCCCTGGCCTGCCATCTTTGGCCTGATTCTCCCCTGGCCTGCCATCTCTGGCCTGATTATCCCCTGGCCTGCCATCTTTGGCCTGATTCTCCCCTGGCCTTCCTTCTCTGGCCTGATTCTCCCCTGGCCTGCCATCTCTGTTCTGATTCTCCCCTGGCATGCCATCTCTGACCTTCCATCTCTGGCCTGATTCTCCCCTGGCCTGCCATCTCTGGCCTGTTATCTCTGTTCTGATTCTCCCCTGGCCTTCCATCTCTGGCCTTCCATTTCTGGCCTGATTCTCCCCTGGCCTGCCATCTCTGGCCTGATTCTCCCCTGGCCTGCCATCTCTGGCCTGATTCTCCCCTGGTCTGCCATCTCTGGCCTGATTCTCCCCTGGCCTGCCATCTTTGGCCTGATTCTCCCCTGGCCTGCCATCTCTGTTTTGATTCTCCCCTGGCCTTCCATCTCTGGCCTGATTCTCCCCTGGCCTGCCATCTCTGGCCTGATTCTCCCCTGGTCTGCCATCTCTGGCCTGATTCTCCCCTGGCCTGCCATCTTTGTTCTGATTCTCCCCTGGCCTTCCATCTCTGGCCTGATTCTCCCCTGGCCTGCCATCTTTGGCCTGATTCTCCCCTGGCCTGCCATCTCTGTTTTGATTCTCCCCTGGCCTTCCATCTCTGGCCTGCCATCTCTGGCCTGATTCTCCCCTGGCCTGCCATCTCTGGCCTGATTCTCCCCTGGCATGCTGTCTCTGTTCTGATTCTCCCCTGGCCTGCCATCTCTGGCCTGATTCTCCCCTGGCATGCCATCTCTGGCCTGATTCTCCCCTGGCCTGCCATCTTTGGCCTGATTCTCCCCTGGCCTTCCTTCTCTGGCCTGATTCTCCCCTGGCCTTCCTTCTCTGGCCTGATTCTCCCCTGGCCTGCCATCTTTGGCCTGATTCTCCCCTGGCCTGCCATCTCTGGCCTGATTCTCCCCTTGCCTGCCATCTTTGGCCTGATTCTCCCCTGGCCTTCCTTCTCTGGCCTGATTCTCCCCTGGCCTGCCATCTTTGGCCTGATTCTCCCCTGGCCTGCAATCTCTGTTTTGATTCTCCCCTGGCCTTCCATCTCTGGCCTGCCATCTCTGGCCTGATTCTCCCCTGGCCTGCCATCTTTGGCCTGATTCTCCCCTGGCATGCCATCTCTGGCATGATTCTCCCCTGCATTGCCATCTCTGGCCTGATTCTCCCCTGGCCTGCCATCTCTGTTCTGATTCTCCCCTGGCCTTCCATCTCTGGCCTGATTCTCCCCTGGCCTGCCATCTTTGGCCTGATTCTCCCCTGGCCTTCCTTCTCTGGCCTGATTCTCCCCTGGCCTTCCTTCTCTGGCCTGATTCTCCCCTGGCCTGCCATCTTTGGCCTGATTCTCCCCTGGCCTGCCATCTCTGGCCTGATTATCCCCTGGCCTGCCATCTTTGGCCTGATTCTCCCCTGGCCTTCCTTCTCTGGCCTGATTCTCCCCTGGCCTGCCATCTCTGTTCTGATTCTCCCCTGGCATGCCATCTCTGACCTTCCATCTCTGGCCTGATTCTCCCCTGGCCTGCCATCTCTGGCCTGTTATCTCTGTTCTGATTCTCCCCTGGCCTTCCATCTCTGGCCTTCCATTTCTGGCCTGATTCTCCCCTGGCCTGCCATCTCTGGCCTGATTCTCCCCTGGCCTGCCATCTCTGGCCTGATTCTCCCCTGGTCTGCCATCTCTGGCCTGATTCTCCCCTGGCCTGCCATCTTTGGCCTGATTCTCCCCTGGCCTGCCATCTCTGTTTTGATTCTCCCCTGGCCTTCCATCTCTGGCCTGATTCTCCCCTGGCCTGCCATCTCTGGCCTGATTCTCCCCTGGTCTGCCATCTCTGGCCTGATTCTCCCCTGGCCTGCCATCTTTGTTCTGATTCTCCCCTGGCCTTCCATCTCTGGCCTGATTCTCCCCTGGCCTGCCATCTTTGGCCTGATTCTCCCCTGGCCTGCCATCTCTGTTTTGATTCTCCCCTGGCCTTCCATCTCTGGCCTGCCATCTCTGGCCTGATTCTCCCCTGGCCTGCCATCTCTGGCCTGATTCTCCCCTGGCATGCTGTCTCTGTTCTGATTCTCCCCTGGCCTGCCATCTCTGGCCTGATTCTCCCCTGGCATGCCATCTCTGGCCTGATTCTCCCCTGGCCTGCCATCTTTGGCCTGATTCTCCCCTGGCCTTCCTTCTCTGGCCTGATTCTCCCCTGGCCTTCCTTCTCTGGCCTGATTCTCCCCTGGCCTGCCATCTTTGGCCTGATTCTCCCCTGGCCTGCCATCTCTGGCCTGATTCTCCCCTTGCCTGCCATCTTTGGCCTGATTCTCCCCTGGCCTTCCTTCTCTGGCCTGATTCTCCCCTGGCCTGCCATCTTTGGCCTGATTCTCCCCTGGCCTGCAATCTCTGTTTTGATTCTCCCCTGGCCTTCCATCTCTGGCCTGCCATCTCTGGCCTGATTCTCCCCTGGCCTGCCATCTTTGGCCTGATTCTCCCCTGGCATGCCATCTCTGGCATGATTCTCCCCTGCATTGCCATCTCTGGCCTGATTCTCCCCTGGCCTGCCATCTCTGTTCTGATTCTCCCCTGGCCTTCCATCTCTGGCCTGATTCTCCCCTGGCCTGCCATCTCTGTTCTGATTCTCCCCTGGCATGCCATCTCTGACCTTCCATCTCTGGCCTGATTCTCCCCTGGCCTGCCATCTCTGGCCTGTTATCTCTGTTCTGATTCTCCCCTGGCCTTCCATCTCTGGCCTTCCATTTCTGGCCTGATTCTCCCCTGGCCTGCCATCTCTGGCCTGATTCTCCCCTGGCCTGCCATCTCTGGCCTGATTCTCCCCTGGTCTGCCATCTCTGGCCTGATTCTCCCCTGGCCTGCCATCTTTGGCCTGATTCTCCCCTGGCCTGCCATCTTTGGCCTGATTCTCCCCTGGCCTGCCATCTCTGTTTTGATTCTCCCCTGGCCTTCCATCTCTGGCCTGATTCTCCCCTGGCCTGCCATCTTTGGCCTGATTCTCCCCTGGCCTTCCATCTCTGGCCTGATTCTCCCCTGGCCTGCCATCTTTGGCCTGATTCTCCCCTGGCCTGCGATCTCTGTTTTGATTCTCCCCTGGCCTTCCATCTCTGGCCTGCCATCTCTGGCCTGATTCTCCCCTGGCCTGCCATCTCTGGCCTGATTCTCCCCTGGCCTGCCATCTTTGGCCTGATTCTCCCCTGGCCTTCCATCTCTGTTCTGATTCTCCCCTGGCATGCCATCTTTGTTCTGATTCTCCCCTGGCCTGCCATCTCTGGCCTGATTCTCCCCTGGCCTGCCATCTCTGGCCTGCCATCTCTGTTCTGATTCTCCCCTGGCCTACACCATGAAATTAAACCACCAGAGTAGAAGTTCAATGGCATGTGCTATTTGTGCTGTGACATGTAAACAGACTAAACAGACATTGACAGTGGTTATGTGATTGTAACAAATGAATGGAAGAACCCTTTTCCATCCTCCCATTAAGACTAATTCCTCTGCTTTGCTTCACTGACAGCCCATAGCAACAGAACAACACAAGGCAGTGATGTAAGTCAGTGTTAATGACAACCTTGAAATACTACTGTCATTACAGACCACTCTGTCTTGTCTGATCCAGGGCTCACAGTCTGTCAGCCAGTCAGTCCTCCTGGCATACTACAGGCTAGGGCTGATAGGGGTGGTGCTAAGGTTCTGTTCATTTCTTGCCTTTTTCAGGAATTCTGCTCCTAGTTCAAAATAAATCCTACAAACCACACAAATGACCCATCAAGTGGACCTCCCCTGGTTACCCTGGTTCCCCTGGTTCCTGTCACCACACACACCATGCTCATCCTAACCCACCCCAGACTCACCCTGCTCATCCTAACACACCCCACACACACCCTGCTCATCCTAATACACCCCACACACACCCTGCTAATCCTAACACACCCCACATACACCCTGCTCATCCTAACACACCCCACACACACCCTGCTCATCCTAACACACCCCACATACACCCTGCTAATCCTAACACACCCTGCTCATCCTAACACACCCCACACACACCCAGCTAATCCTAACACACCCCACACACACCCTGCTCATCCTAACACACCCCACACACCCTGCTCATCCTAACACACCCCACACACCATGCTCAACCTAACACACCACACACACACCCTACTCATCCTAACACACCCCAAACACACATTGCTAATCCTAGCACACTCATCTCTCCCTGATTGTGAAAGACTCCTTCATGATTTAGAAACTGCTTGGATTTCACAATGCAGTTCCCAGTTCCATGCTATTTTAGCAGAGTATTTTTGCACCAATAGCAGAAACCCACCCATCGTATATGAGTCAGACTAAATGTGTTTTTCAAGAGTGTAACAGTTTGCAACTTCCTTATTATCGGCCCAGATATATTGCAAGTATGTGTCCTCCTCTTCAGCATGTGTGTGTGTGTGTGTGTGTGTGTGTGTGTGTGTGTGTGTGTGTGTGTGTGTGTGTGTGTGTGTGCGCGCCTATGTGTTCTCTCTGCTGTGAGGGAATCAGCCCAGACCATGCAGGCCCTTCCCCATCACATCTTCCCCATCAAACCCTCCCCATCACACCCACCCCAATGTACATATAGTTCATGCTAAACGTCTCTTATAAAGGTGATGTGGTGTTTGGAACATGTCAGGAGTAGTACTGGTGTGGTTTGGTGGAGTGGTGTTTGGAACATGTCAGGAGTAGTACTGGTGTGGTTTGGTGGAGTGGTGTTTGGAACATGTCAGGAGTAGTACTGGTGTGGTTTGGTGGAGTGGTGTTTGGAACATGTCAGGAGTAGTACTGGTGTGGTTTGGTGGAGTGGTGTTTGGAACATGTCAGGAGTAGTACTGGTGTGGTTTGGTGGAGTGGTGTTTGGAACATGTCAGGAGTAGTACTGGTGTGGTTTGGTGGAGTGGTGTTTGGAACATGTCAGGAGTAGTACTGGTGTGGTTTGGTGGAGTGGTGTTTGGAACATGTCAGGAGTAGTACTGGTGTGGTTTGGTGGAGTGGTGTTTGGAACATGTCAGGAGTAGTACTGGTGTGGTTTGGTGGAGTGGTGTTTGGAACATGTCAGGAGTAGTACTGGTGTGGTTTGGTGGTGTACATGGATGCTGGTTACTATGATAGCTAGTGTGGTTGGGTTGGCTATGTTAGAGACTGACTTTCTAAGGGTAGCTCATGAGGAGATGTATTGGAGAAGATAGGTCTCTTTTGTGATGTCCTCTTGATGAGCAGGACTCTGGTCTTTTGGTGGAGCAGATCCAAATATACTGCAGGGCTCTACTTGTGTCCTCTTGTGGGGTAAATATGTCTATTTTTGGCAATGGATAGACCCTTCCACCCACCCACCTCCTCCTCCACTGCTTTCCTGAAAATATACTGAAAATTCCAACATGGTTGGCTAAAAATGGGGTGGTAAGTGTGTTTGCATATGTGTGTACATTTGTGGGTGTGTGTGTGCGCAGGGGAGGAGGGGGTGGAGAGGGAGAGAAGGGATAGGGAGGAGGAGAGGAGGGGGTGGAGAGGGAGAGAAGGGATAGGGAGGAGGGGGTGGAGAGGGAGAGAAGGGATAGGGAGGAGGAGAGGAGGGGGTGGAGAGGGAGAGAAGGGATAGGGAGGA